>NW_028151662.1:0-72000 GCF_964638095.1 Poromitra crassiceps | reverse complement strand
GCATGCTAATTAGCATTAGCTTTTTTTACTGTTTTTTGCCAAAATCCTTCCTCAGGGGATGTGATAGGAGCACGTTTCAGGCCATTTGGAGTCGAATGGTACTATCCTTGAAAGTTGTTTTTTGGCAACATTTAGTTAGGAAAAGTACTTAGGTTTATTTGTGCTTCTCTCAAAGTCGTCTTGTGCCATATAAGAAAATGCAGTAAAATTCAGTAATTGAAGCTAGCACGAAAACAACTGTTTGACTATGTACTATGGGTTCTCTAGTTACACTGTAGAGAGAATTACTGCTCCATGTTGAGTGGAACTTTGTCCCTGGCCCCTATGAGTTGGAAATGTTGCTGAATATAGCTGATTTTGTGTGATTTCTGAGACTTTTCAGCTGTGCGGGACCACAGCTCGCTGAGCGTAGGTGCGATTAGCCTAGATTTTGCTGAGAGGAGGCTTTAGACTGTCTCCTACGTGTCCAGCAAATTTGAAAGGTCTTGCCTCATCGGCTGAATTTTAGTGAATTGTGGCATCCGACATCCGTCTTGATTCGTTTTTTTTTGTTTAAATATTATTTTTTTTCCATAGCCATGTGACCACTCTAACAACTCGTAATTGGGCGAGGAACCCGAAAAACCACTTTTTTTTACCTCGATCTGAGCAACGGAAATGCCAAAAAACGCTACTTCCGGGTTATTTGTAGTTCTCCTCCATTTTTGTAGTTTTTTTTAGCATGCTAATGATGCTAGCATGCTAAGCTAATGTTAGCATGCTAAGCTAACCCGGAAGTGGCCGCCATTATGCTAATTAGGTGACGCTGATTCCAACGCACCCAACCAGAGCTCTCTACGACCTTCCTAGCCGGAGTTGTAGTTCTTTATTTTTTGTAGTTCTTATTTTTGTAACCAGGAAGTGGCTGCCATTATGCTAATTAAGTGACGCTGATTCCAACGCACCCAACCAGAGCTCTCTACGACCTTCCTAGCCGGAGTTACATCCACTTCCTGGTTAAACAGGAAGTGGTTTTTTAGCATGCTAATGTTGCTAGCATGTTAGCTTAGCATGTTAGCTTAGCATGCTAACTAGCATTAGCATGCTAACTAGCATTAGCATGCTAACTAGCATTAGCATGCTAACTAGCATTAGCATGTTAACTCATTCACTGCCAATATCTGACTGGCATTTTTGGCACAGGCCAAGTATTTCCATAATGTTTGGTCATCTTTCAAGACCCACAGTAAATTCTGTACTAGGACTACAGTGATGTCCAATACCTCGAAATGAAGATCTAAGTCTCTACTTTCACCCCCAAAAAGAAAGTTAGCTTTTAGCATGTTCTGTACTCTACTTATAACCCTTTTTATACACCCCATGTTCACCAAAAAAGCCTGTCTGGGAAGAGAAAAGGGAGAAAAAAGCATTTTTGTAAAAGGGCACAATCTCAGGCATAACTCACTCTCAATTCTTTTATTTTGAACTGTATTGACATCAGACATGTAAATATTATTCGTTAGGACACAAATGACAAAAAAAATAAATATATATATATATATATATACACACATGAAGTGCTTTTTTTTTTACATTCAACAATACAGTTTACTCGGTGTGAGTGTGCAGACAGACAGACAGACAGACACACCGACAGACAGACAGACAGACAGACAGACAGACAGACACACACACACACACACACACACACACACACACACACACACACACACACACACACACACACACACACACACGATCCCCCTTTTAGATTTCTAACCCAACATAGGATAAGCAATAACCACGCCCTGTGGCGCTGGGATTGGCCAGGAGCAACACTGGAGGGCGAGCAGCCCAGCGATTTCATGAACCAACTGAAGAGCTCTTGAGAAGGACAGCGGGCTGCTGTGAGTGCCTTCTGCCCGCTGCTGCCTAGCTGTTCCTGTGTTTATTTTGATTTGTTCTGGTACACCGTCCTCGTCCATGTCTCCCTGTCATATCTATGATCGTTCCCGTTTTCCCCTCGGCTATTCAACACGTCCTCACCGCCCTCGCAAACTGATCGATCATTTCCTCATTCCTCCGATGATCAAACACATCTCTTGATTACTTTCTCCCGTTTTCTCCTGGCTGGCACAGAGGAAGGCGACTCCAGCTCGGCGTTTCAATGGCGTTTCTCCTGTCTGCACAAGGAAGCGTTACCCGTTCTCTGCTTTCCCTCTTGCTCAATTTCAAAACAACAGCTGCGGTATGTGTTTGATCGCGTGCTGTCGGCTACCCTTTGAAGGCAGGGACCTGTGTCTGTGTGACAGGCTGGGCAAGTGTTTGCTGCAGGCGCTGCACCAATAAAAACAAAAACACGTCAAACACGTCCTTGGCGGGGAAGGCCATTGCTGATAACACGTCAAAGACGTCATTGGCGGTGAATGAGTTAACTAGCATTAGCATGCTAATTAGCATTAGCTTTTTTTACTGTTTTTTGCCAAAATCCTTCCTCAGGGGATGTGATAGGAGCACGTTTCAGGCCATTTGGAGTCGAATGGTACTATCCTTGAAAGTTGTTTTTTGGCAACATTTAGTTAGGAAAAGTACTTAGGTTTATTTGTGCTTCTCTCAAAGTCGTCTTGTGCCATATAAGAAAATGCAGTAAAATTCAGTAATTGAAGCTAGCACGAAAACAACTGTTTGACTATGTACTATGGGTTCTCTAGTTACACTGTAGAGAGAATTACTGCTCCATGTTGAGT
This sequence comes from Poromitra crassiceps, assembly GCF_964638095.1. NCBI lineage: Eukaryota > Metazoa > Chordata > Actinopteri > Beryciformes > Melamphaidae > Poromitra > Poromitra crassiceps. The sequence goes on along the minus strand of NW_028151662.1, from coordinate 69,274 downwards.
GGAACTTTGTCCCTGGCCCCTATGAGTTGGAAATGTTGCTGAATATAGCTGATTTTGTGTGATTTCTGAGACTTTTCAGCTGTGCGGGACCACAGCTCGCTGAGCGTAGGTGCGATTAGCCTAGATTTTGCTGAGAGGAGGCTTTAGACTGTCTCCTACGTGTCCAGCAAATTTGAAAGGTCTTGCCTCATCGGCTGAATTTTAGTGAATTGTGGCATCCGACATCCGTCTTGATTCGTTTTTTTTTGTTTAAATATTATTTTTTTTCCATAGCCATGTGACCACTCTAACAACTCGTAATTGGGCGAGGAACCCGAAAAACCACTTTTTTTTACCTCGATCTGAGCAACGGAAATGCCAAAAAACGCTACTTCCGGGTTATTTGTAGTTCTCCTCCATTTTTGTAGTTTTTTTTAGCATGCTAATGATGCTAGCATGCTAAGCTAATGTTAGCATGCTAAGCTAACCCGGAAGTGGCCGCCATTATGCTAATTAGGTGACGCTGATTCCAACGCACCCAACCAGAGCTCTCTACGACCTTCCTAGCCGGAGTTGTAGTTCTTTATTTTTTGTAGTTCTTATTTTTGTAACCAGGAAGTGGCTGCCATTATGCTAATTAGGTGACGCTGATTCCAACGCATCCAACCAGATCCAACACAACCTGTGTTAATATGCCCCCAGTCTCTCAGTCCTGCTTTGTTAAATCTTCCCTCCTTCACATCGGTGCTGAAATGGCGGCAAGGCTGGCAAAATACAGCATCAACTTTAATGCTGTACTCCAGCCAACTGTATCTGTTGTCCCATTTAGCTGAAAAACACCTACTTTTTCCAAAGAGTGTTCTAGTCGGGAAAGAAGGCAAGTTTGCTTGGCACGCAGGTTCATCTACTGCAGAGAGATCTTTAGCGCGAGCGTCAAATGACGTCAATGTGTTGGGCGCGACCCCCGCAGCCGCACAGCACGTATACCTGAAGATTTTTCTAGCAAACATGGACCACTGAGCCCTGAACACTGAGCTGTGTTTTCACCACATTTTCTATCTGGGTGTGACATGAGATTGCTTTTTGGCCAGTTATCCATGGGAATGAGACCCCCCCCCCACCCTCTAAAAAAATTAAGACCCTCTCTCTCTAAAAAAAAGGCTAACATACAAAAAAGAGAAATATAAATAAATAGTGGAGGAATGTTTCCCCTCATGAATAGAGCATCAGGATACAGTACAGACACTGACCTGTCTTCAGGTGCTGCTCCTGGACAGCAGGTTGGCTGCAGCTGCGGCCCTCCCTGTCAAGCCTGCCAAGCCACTGTCTCCAGGCAACAGGCTCAGAGGCCACCTGTCATTTTGGATCAATCGACACACCTGCACACCCACCCGTCCACAGCCTTGTCACACCGCACCTGATGAGAATATGGAGGGGGGGGGGGGTGATAGACAGAGTGAGAGAGAGAGAGAGAGAGAGAGAGAAAGATAGTGAGAGAGAGAGAGAGACACCTGGTTGGTTGATGACCTGATTCTGAACGAATGGATGCCATACGTTTGTAAACTGTTGCGTCTATATGTTACGCAGCCACCCGGCAAGCCCCCTCCCTGCTAATGCCCAGATGTAAACACAAGCCAGCGTGGTTGAAAGCGGGAGTGGACCTACAGTCTATGGGGCAGACAGACATCTCATAAAACCAGCATAGTTTGGCAGTATTTTGGCCTGGCAAATTAAAATAAGGCTGCATGTAGGCTATGTGAGCCAATAAAGCAGGAATACAATGAAATGGTTTGGTGTCGGTTGCTCTTGGTGGTTTTGGTTATAGGCTATGTCACTGTGGTAGACTCTGCTGTAACAAAGGAGGAGGTGGTAGGGAAAAAAGTAGATTGAATTTATTTTGTCCAAAAATCAGCCTCCTCAGTGCTCCTGAACCCGACTACAGGCTGTATGAAGCAAGTACAACACATCCAGGATGGTAGTGACTCTTCACTTGTGGCATGTTGATAGTGTCTGACAGACACTATCCTTTAGTTAGGACTTAAAGGATCCCCTCTCCCCCTATTCTGTCCTCGATGTGTGTGTCTGTACACAAATTGACAGATAGCTAACAGACTTCAAGAGAAAGTCGGAGGCTGGAGTAAAGTTGAATGTCCTTTACTGTTGTCGTCATTCTCATGAGTGAATTATTTTGTAAAACTGAAATAAAACCAAAAGATAGCACCAATTACTAAATGCTATTTGAAAGACATCATACATACAACGACATGCAATTATGTAAATGACAGCTGCTAAGTCATAACATACAAATATCAAATTAAATGTGATGTGTAAATAGCTGTAAATATATCTCCAAACAATATACACAAAGTTCACCATCAAAAAACACCAATAGGAACTAGCATTGACATGCAGCAGCTAGGCTATCAAATATTAGCAGAAAACACTATAACAAGGCTACTTTTGCACTGGCAGTATTCACAATGTAAATAAACGAAATATTTAAATGTAACATACCAGAATATATTAAATGACACTTTTATCATTATAACTAACTTAAATGTAACTTACAAGTGATGCTTTCCAAGACAAAACAGAAGAAGAAAAAGAGAAAGTAGCTGGAGCTGCAAGCTGACCACATGAAAGGCAAACCTAAAGCATTTCCTGGTTGTGACTGTCACATGACCAAAAACAACCAATGAGAAGCCAATGCAGGAATTAACAAGAAAATAAAGAATTACTCCCAAATGACCACTAGAGGGAGACAAATTTAAAGATAAATGGCAAGTTCTTACAGAACATGACACCCCCACCTTTCCTCTGCTCCACCTGTCTGCATTAGTGCACTCCCCAGCAGAGCCCGTATCAGGCTAGATGAGATTCTGGAGCGTGGGATGTAGGGCTGTCAAAATAGCCCCAAAATCATATTCCAATATTCCCTCTAAACAAAACATATTCCTTTGAATATATTAAAATACTAAAATAAATCAAAATTGCGTGTGTGGCAAAGCAATACAACCAGAGAGCTTATATAACTACTTGGTATATTTATTTGAACAACAACTTTTTTTTATGACATCAGTGATCAGTCTTGTCACAATTTGCCTCCTTGTCTGTGTGTGTGTGTGTGTGTGTGTGTGTGTGTGCGCGCGTGCGTGCGCACGCGTGTGAGAGAGAGAGAGAGAGAGAGTGTGAGTGACCAAATCATTATTTCACTTTGAAATTGGTTTTATTTGTGCGCTTTGGGAGTTCCTGTCTGCCCTGAGCTGATGTGTTGTGCTTGACAGAGTCACGGTGGCAGACAGACAGACAGACAGACAGACAGACAGACAGCCGCGCAGGAAAAGAGAAATGCGGCTGAGTTGCGCAGCATGAGCTGAGCTGAGCTGAGCTGAGCTGCAGGAAGTGCTGAGTCATTGTAATCCACACCAGACACCAGACACTTGAATAACATACAATCAACATGTAGCATCAACTCACTACATGCTCACAACGAGGCAAACAAACATTTGACACTTGGACCAATGTTACTTTCTAAACGCTATCAATACAATGACAATGCTGCCCAAACAAACGCCACTCACCTCCTCTCTGCAGGCCACATGTGCAGACTGAGGAAGTGGTGTAAAACCCTGTGACGCCACAGGGCGGCGCCAGAGCCACCAGATCCAAACAACTCATTCATTGAGATTATGGCCAGCCTTGTGTCTGGTTCTGGTACTGACACCAGCCTCAAGTCTTGTCTTGTACTGACACTGCCACTGCCACTGCCACCTGACACTGACACTGGCGCACGCACGCTATTGTACAGGCGTCAGGCACACCTACACTTGTATCACAGGACTTATGGTCTCACTCTCATTTGCATACTGGATGTGTTTTGAGCAGCATCCAGCTCCTATCTGTTCAAAACCACCTGCAAAAAGTCTACTGGAAGCAGCTGACATTTGACTCCATCAATGGAGCGAGAGAGCAACTCTGAGCAGGAGTGTTGCATTCTGGGTAGAGGCAATGATATTGGACCAAAATGACGCATTTTGGCGCTCTTTCACACTGCTGAGCGGCTGTACTCGTCTCACAACATGTTTTGAGAGTCAAGAGATGGTGCAGAGAATGTTTCTTTTTAAAGGGCTGGTGCAACATCACATCATAGTGGACTATGTTTCTTTTTTTCATGTATAAGGATAGTGGCATTCAATGTTAAATGTAGTTTGATTCGACTGTGCGCGCGTGTGTGTGTGTGTGTGTGTGTGTGTGTGTGTGTGTGAGAGAGAGAGAGAGAGAGAGAGAGAGACAGAGAGAGAGAGAGCTGTTGATCTGTGAGGAGTGAACAGCTGTGAGGATGGTCTATAGGCCTGGCTATCCTGTCATGTACATAGTAGATGATTTACATGTGTGTAAATAAATAGTGGAGGAATGTTTCCCCTCATGAATAGAGCATCAGGATACAGTACAGACACTGACCTGTCTTCAGGTGCTGCTCCTGGACAGCAGGTTGGCTGCAGCTGCGGCCCTCCCTGTCAAGCCTGCCAAGCCACTGTCTCCAGGCAACAGGCTCAGAGGCCACCTGTCATTTTGGATCAATGGACACACCTGCACACCCACCCGTCCACAGCCTTGTCACACCGCACCTGATGAGAATATGGAGGGGGGTGATAGACAGAGTGAGAGAGAGCAAGAGAGAGAGAGAGAGAGAGAGAGAGACACCTGGATGGTTGATGACCTGATTCTGAACGAATGGATGCCATACGTTTGTAAACTGTTGCGTCTACATGTTACGCAGCCACCCGGCAAGCCCCCTCCCTGCTAATGCCCAGATGTAAACACAAGCCAGCGTGGTTGAAAGCGGGAGTGGACCTACAGTCTATGGGGCAGACAGACATCTCATAAAACCAGCATAGTTTGGCAGTATTTTGGCCTGGCAAATTAAAATAAGGCTGCATGTAGGCTATGTGAGCCAATAAAGCAGGAATACAATGAAATGGTTTGGTGTCGGTTGCTCTTGGTGGTTTTGGTTATAGGCTATGTCACTGTGGTAGACTCTGCTGTAACAAAGGAGGAGGTGGTAGGGAAAAAAGTAGATTGAATTTATTTTGTCCAAAAATCAGCCTCCTCAGTGCTCCTGAACCCGACTACAGGCTGTATGAAGCAAGTACAACACATCCAGGATGGTAGTGACTCTTCACTTGTGGCATGTTGATAGTGTCTGACAGACACTATCCTTTAGTTAGGACTTAAAGGATCCCCTCTCCCCCTATTCTGTCCTCGATGTGTGTGTCTGTACACAAATTGACAGATAGCTAACAGACTTCAAGAGAAAGTCGGAGGCTGGAGTAAAGTTGAATGTCCTTTACTGTTGTCGTCATTCTCATGAGTGAATTATTTTGTAAAACTGAAATAAAACCAAAAGATAGCACCAATTACTAAATGCTATTTGAAAGACATCATACATACAACGACATGCAATTATGTAAATGACAGCTGCTAAGTCATAACATACAAATATCAAATTAAATGTGATGTGTAAATAGCTGTAAATATATCTCCAAACAATATACACAAAGTTCACCATCAAAAAACACCAATAGGAACTAGCATTGACATGCAGCAGCTAGGCTATCAAATATTAGCAGAAAACACTATAACAAGGCTACTTTTGCACTGGCAGTATTCACAATGTAAATAAACGAAATATTTAAATGTAACATACCAGAATATATTAAATGACACTTTTATCATTATAACTAACTTAAATGTAACTTACAAGTGATGCTTTCCAAGACAAAACAGAAGAAGAAAAAGAGAAAGTAGCTGGAGCTGCAAGCTGACCACATGAAAGGCAAACCTAAAGCATTTCCTGGTTGTGACTGTCACATGACCAAAAACAACCAATGAGAAGCCAATGCAGGAATTAACAAGAAAATAAAGAATTACTCCCAAATGACCACTAGAGGGAGACAAATTTAAAGATAAATGGCAAGTTCTTACAGAACATGACACCCCCACCTTTCCTCTGCTCCACCTGTCTGCATTAGTGCACTCCCCAGCAGAGCCCGTATCAGGCTAGATGAGATTCTGGAGCGTGGGATGTAGGGCTGTCAAAATAGCCCCAAAATCATATTCCAATATTCCCTCTAAACAAAACATATTCCTTTGAATATATTAAAATACTAAAATAAATCAAAATTGCGTGCGTGGCAAAGCAATACAACCAGAGAGCTTATATAACTACTTGGTATATTTATTTGAACAACAACTTTTTTTTATGACATCAGTGATCAGTCTTGTCACAATTTGCCTCCTTGTCTGTGTGTGTGTGTGTGTGTGTGTGTGTGTGTGCGCGCGTGCGTGCGCACGCGTGTGAGAGAGAGAGAGAGAGAGAGTGTGAGTGACCAAATCATTATTTCACTTTGAAATTGGTTTTATTTGTGCGCTTTGGGAGTTCCTGTCTGCCCTGAGCTGATGTGTTGTGCTTGACAGAGTCACGGTGGCAGACAGACAGACAGACAGACAGACAGACAGCCGCGCAGGAAAAGAGAAATGCGGCTGAGTTGCGCAGCATGAGCTGAGCTGAGCTGAGCTGAGCTGCAGGAAGTGCTGAGTCATTGTAATCCACACCAGACACCAGACACTTGAATAACATACAATCAACATGTAGCATCAACTCACTACATGCTCACAACGAGGCAAACAAACATTTGACACTTGGACCAATGTTACTTTCTAAACGCTATCAATACAATGACAATGCTGCCCAAACAAACGCCACTCACCTCCTCTCTGCAGGCCACATGTGCAGACTGAGGAAGTGGTGTAAAACCCTGTGACGCCACAGGGCGGCGCCAGAGCCACCAGATCCAAACAACTCATTCATTGAGATTATGGCCAGCCTTGTGTCTGGTTCTGGTACTGACACCAGCCTCAAGTCTTGTCTTGTACTGACACTGCCACTGCCACTGCCACCTGACACTGACACTGGCGCACGCACGCTATTGTACAGGCGTCAGGCACACCTACACTTGTATCACAGGACTTATGGTCTCACTCTCATTTGCATACTGGATGTGTTTTGAGCAGCATCCAGCTCCTATCTGTTCAAAACCACCTGCAAAAAGTCTACTGGAAGCAGCTGACATTTGACTCCATCAATGGAGCGAGAGAGCAACTCTGAGCAGGAGTGTTGCATTCTGGGTAGAGGCAATGATATTGGACCAAAATGACGCATTTTGGCGCTCTTTCACACTGCTGAGCGGCTGTACTCGTCTCACAACATGTTTTGAGAGTCAAGAGATGGTGCAGAGAATGTTTCTTTTTAAAGGGCTGGTGCAACATCACATCATAGTGGACTATGTTTCTTTTTTTCATGTATAAGGATAGTGGCATTCAATGTTAAATGTAGTTTGATTCGACTGTGCGCGCGTGTGTGTGTGTGTGTGTGTGTGTGTGTGTGAGAGAGAGAGAGAGAGAGAGAGAGAGAGAGACACAGAGAGAGAGAGAGAGAGCTGTTGATCTGTGAGGAGTGAACAGCTGTGAGGATGGTCTATAGGCCTGGCTATCCTGTCATGTACATAGTAGATGATTTACATGTGTGTAAATAAATAGTGGAGGAATGTTTCCCCTCATGAATAGAGCATCAGGATACAGTACAGACACTGACCTGTCTTCAGGTGCTGCTCCTGGACAGCAGGTTGGCTGCAGCTGCGGCCCTCCCTGTCAAGCCTGCCAAGCCACTGTCTCCAGGCAACAGGCTCAGAGGCCACCTGTCATTTTGGATCAATGGACACACCTGCACACCCACCCGTCCACAGCCTTGTCACACCGCACCTGATGAGAATATGGAGGGGGGTGATAGACAGAGTGAGAGAGAGCAAGAGAGAGAGAGAGAGAGAGAGAGAGACACCTGGATGGTTGATGACCTGATTCTGAACGAATGGATGCCATACGTTTGTAAACTGTTGCGTCTATATGTTACGCAGCCACCCGGCAAGCCCCCTCCCTGCTAATGCCCAGATGTAAACACAAGCCAGCGTGGTTGAAAGCGGGAGTGGACCTACAGTCTATGGGGCAGACAGACATCTCATAAAACCAGCATAGTTTGGCAGTATTTTGGCCTGGCAAATTAAAATAAGGCTGCATGTAGGCTATGTGAGCCAATAAAGCAGGAATACAATGAAATGGTTTGGTGTCGGTTGCTCTTGGTGGTTTTGGTTATAGGCTATGTCACTGTGGTAGACTCTGCTGTAACAAAGGAGGAGGTGGTAGGGAAAAAAGTAGATTGAATTTATTTTGTCCAAAAATCAGCCTCCTCAGTGCTCCTGAACCCGACTACAGGCTGTATGAAGCAAGTACAACACATCCAGGATGGTAGTGACTCTTCACTTGTGGCATGTTGATAGTGTCTGACAGACACTATCCTTTAGTTAGGACTTAAAGGATCCCCTCTCCCCCTATTCTGTCCTCGATGTGTGTGTCTGTACACAAATTGACAGATAGCTAACAGACTTCAAGAGAAAGTCGGAGGCTGGAGTAAAGTTGAATGTCCTTTACTGTTGTCGTCATTCTCATGAGTGAATTATTTTGTAAAACTGAAATAAAACCAAAAGATAGCACCAATTACTAAATGCTATTTGAAAGACATCATACATACAACGACATGCAATTATGTAAATGACAGCTGCTAAGTCATAACATACAAATATCAAATTAAATGTGATGTGTAAATAGCTGTAAATATATCTCCAAACAATATACACAAAGTTCACCATCAAAAAACACCAATAGGAACTAGCATTGACATGCAGCAGCTAGGCTATCAAATATGAGCAGAAAACACTATAACAAGGCTACTTTTGCACTGGCAGTATTCACAATGTAAATAAACGAAATATTTAAATGTAACATACCAGAATATATTAAATGACACTTTTATCATTATAACTAACTTAAATGTAACTTACAAGTGATGCTTTCCAAGACAAAACAGAAGAAGAAAAAGAGAAAGTAGCTGGAGCTGCAAGCTGACCACATGAAAGGCAAACCTAAAGCATTTCCTGGTTGTGACTGTCACATGACCAAAAACAACCAATGAGAAGCCAATGCAGGAATTAACAAGAAAATAAAGAATTACTCCCAAATGACCACTAGAGGGAGACAAATTTAAAGATAAATGGCAAGTTCTTACAGAACATGACACCCCCACCTTTCCTCTGCTCCACCTGTCTGCATTAGTGCACTCCCCAGCAGAGCCCGTATCAGGCTAGATGAGATTCTGGAGCGTGGGATGTAGGGCTGTCAAAATAGCCCCAAAATCATATTCCAATATTCCCTCTAAACAAAACATATTCCTTTGAATATATTAAAATACTAAAATAAATCAAAATTGCGTGCGTGGCAAAGCAATACAACCAGAGAGCTTATATAACTACTTGGTATATTTATTTGAACAACAACTTTTTTTTATGACATCAGTGATCAGTCTTGTCACAATTTGCCTCCTTGTCTGTGTGTGTGTGTGTGTGTGTGTGTGTGTGTGTGTGTGCGCGCGTGCGTGCGCACGCGTGTGAGAGAGAGAGAGAGAGAGAGAGAGAGAGAGAGAGTGTGAGTGACCAAATCATTATTTCACTTTGAAATTGGTTTTATTTGTGCGCTTTGGGAGTTCCTGTCTGCCCTGAGCTGATGTGTTGTGCTTGACAGAGTCACGGTGGCAGACAGACAGACAGACAGACAGACAGACAGACAGCCGCGCAGGAAAAGAGAAATGCAGCTGAGTTGCGCAGCATGAGCGTCCACTGAGCTGAGCTGAGCTGAGCTGAGCTGAGCTGAGCTGCAGGAAGTGCTGAGTCATTGTAATCCACACCAGACACCAGACACTTGAATAACATACAATCAACATGTAGCATCAACTCACTACATGCTCACAACGAGGCAAACAAACATTTGACACTTGGACCAACATTACTTTCTAAACGCTATCAATACAATGACAATGCTGCCCAAACAAACGCCACTCACCTCCTCTCTGCAGGCCACATGTGCAGACTGAGGAAGTGGTGTAAAACCCTGTGACGCCACAGGGCGGCGCCAGAGCCACCAGATCCAAACAACTCATTCATTGAGATTATGGCCAGCCTTGTGTCTGGTTCTGGTACTGACACCAGCCTCAAGTCTTGTCTTGTACTGACACTGCCACTGCCACTGCCACCTGACACTGACACTGGCGCACGCACGCTATTGTACAGGCGTCAGGCACACCTACACTTGTATCACAGGACTTATGGTCTCACTCTCATTTGCATACTGGATGTGTTTTGAGCAGCATCCAGCTCCTCTCTGTTCAAAACCACCTGCAAAAAGTCTACTGGAAGCAGCTGACATTTGACTCCATCAATGGAGCGAGAGAGCAACTCTGAGCAGGAGTGTTGCATTCTGAGTAGAGGCAATGATATTGGACCAAAATGATGCATTTTGGCGCTCTTTCACACTGCTGAGCGGCTCTACTCGTCTCACAACATGTTTTGAGAGTCAAGAGATGGTGCAGAGAATGTTTCTTTTTAAAGGGCTGGTGCAACATCACATCATAGTGGACTATGTTTCTTTTTTTCATGTATAAGGATAGTGGCATTCAATGTTAAATGTAGTTTGATTCGACTGTGCGCGTGTGTGTGTGTGTGTGTGTGTGTGTGTGAGAGAGAGAGAGAGAGAGAGAGAGACGAGAGAGAGAGAGAGAGACAGAGAGAGAGAGAGAGAGCTGTTGATCTGTGAGGAGTGAACAGCTGTGAGGATGGTCTATAGGCCTGGCTATCCTGTCATGTACATAGTAGATGATCTACATGTGTGTAAATAAATAGTGGAGGAATGTTTCCCCTCATGAATAGAGCATCAGGATACAGTACAGACACTGACCTGTCTTCAGGTGCTGCTCCTGGACAGCAGGTTGGCTGCAGCTGCGGCCCTCCCTGTCAAGCCTGCCAAGCCACTGTCTCCAGGCAACAGGCTCAGAGGCCACCTGTCATTTTGGATCAATGGACACACCTGCACACCCACCCGTCCACAGCCTTGTCACACCGCACCTGATGAGAATATGGAGGGGGGTGATAGACAGAGTGAGAGAGAGTGAGAGAGAGAGAGAGAGAGAGAGAGAGAGACACCTGGATGGTTGATGACCTGATTCTGAACGAATGGATGCCATACGTTTGTAAACTGTTGCGTCTACATGTTACGCAGCCACCCGGCAAGCCCCCTCCCTGCTAATGCCCAGATGTAAACACCTCATTTTCGTAACCCTAACCCTAACCCTAGCCCTGGCAATTTGCAATGGTTCGGCAACGAAACTCCTGAGCAAAAAGGGCCCCATACGTTTTCTGCTCCTTTTTGGACCAGGAATCCAAGTGCGCCATGCGCGCCCTCTCCAGGCACCGTAAAAAACCTAATTTTCGTAACCCTAACCCTACGTGTGGGTCTGGCAATTTGCAATGGTTCGGCAACGAAACTCCTGCGCGAAAAGGGCCCCATACGTTTTCTGCTCCCTTTTGGACCAGGAATCCAACTGCGCCATGCGCAGGCCTCTCCGGGCACCGTAAAAAACCTCATTTTCGTAACCCTAACCCTACGTGTGGGTCTGGCAATTTGCAATGGTTCGGCAACGAAACTCCTGAGCGAAAAGGGCCCCATACGTTTTCTGCTCCCTTTTGGACCAGGAATCCAACTGCGCCATGCGCGGGCCTCTCTGGGCACCGTAAAAAACCTCATTTTCGTAACCCTAACCCTAGATGTGGGTATGGCAATTTGCAATGGTTCGGCAACGAAACTCCTGAGCGAAAAGGGCCCCATACGTTTTCTGCTCCCTTTTGGACCAGGAATCCAACTGCGCCATGCGCGGGCCTCTCCGGGCACCGTAAAAAACCTCATTTTCGTAACCCTAACCCTAGGTGCTAGTCTGGGTTAGACAATTGCTCGGCAACAAAACTCCTGAGCGAAAAGGGCCCCATACATTTTCTGCTCCCTTTTGGACCAGGAATCCAACTGCGCCATGCGCGGGCCTCTCCGGGCACCGTAAAAAACCTCATTTTCATAACCCTAACCCTAGATGTGGGTATGGCAATTTGCAATGGTTCGGCAACGAAACTCCTGAGCGAAAAGGGCCCCATACGTTTTCTGCTCCCTTTTGGACCAGGAATCCAACTGCGCCATGCGCGGGCCTCTCCGGGCACCGTAAAAAAACTCATTTTGATAACCCTAACCCTAGATGTGGGTATGGCAATTTGCAATGGTTCGGCAACGAAACTCCTGAGCGAAAAGGGCCCCATACGTTTTCTGCTCCCTTTTGGACAAGGAATCCAACTGCGCCATGCGCGGGCCTCTCCGGGCACCGTAAAAAACCTCATTTTCGTAACCCTAACCCTAGATGTGGGTATGGCAATTTGCAATGGTTCGGCAACGAAACTCCTGAGCGAAAAGGGCCCCATACGTTTTCTGCTCCCTTTTGGATCAGGAATCCAACTGCGCCATGCGCGGGCCTCTCCGGGCACCGTAAAAAACCTCATTTTCGTAACCCTAACCCTAGATGTGGGTATGGCAATTTGCAATGGTTCGGCAACGAAACTCCTGAGCGAAAAGGGCCCCATACGTTTTCTGCTCCCTTTTGGACCAGGAATCCAACTGCGCCATGCGCGGGCCTCTCCGGGTACCGTAAAAAACCTCATTTTCGTAACCCTAACCCTAGATGTGGGTATGGCAATTTGCAATGGTTCGGCAACAAAACTCTTGAGCGAAAAGGGCCCCATACGTTTTCTGCTCCCTTTTGGACCAGGAATCCAACTGCGCCATGCGCGGGCCTCTCCGGGCACCGTAAAAAACCTCATTTTCGTAACCCTAACCCTAGATGTGGGTATGGCAATTTGCAATGGTTCGGCAACGAAACTCCTGAGCGAAAAGGGCCCCATACGTTTTCTGCTCCCTTTTGGACCAGGAATCCAACTGCGCCATGCGCGGGCCTCTCCGGGCACCGTAAAAAACCTCATTTTCGTAACCCTAACCCTAGGTGCTAGTCGGGGTTAGACAATTGCTCGGCAACGAAACTCCTGAGCGAAAAGGGCCCAATACGTTTTCTGCTCCCTTTTGGACCAGGAATCCAACTGCGCCATGCGCGGGCCTCTCCGGGCACCGTAAAAAAACTCATTTTCGTAACCCTAACCCTAGATGTGGGTATGGCAATTTGCAATGGTTCGGCAACGAAACTCCTGAGCGAAAAGGGCCCCATACGTTTTCTGCTCCCTTTTGGACCAGGAATCCAACTGCGCCATGCGCGGGCCTCTCCGGGCACCGTAAAAAACCTCATTTTCGTAACCCTAACCCTAGGTGCTAGTCGGGGTTAGACAATTGCTCGGCAACGAAACTCCTGAGTGAAAAGGGCCCAATACGTTTTCTGCTCCCTTTTGGACCAGGAATCCAACTGCGCCATGCGCGGGCCTCTCCGGGCACCGTAAAAAACCTCATTTTCGTAACCCTAACCCTAGATGTGGGTATGGCAATTTGCAATGGTTCGGCAACGAAACTCCTGAGCGAAAAGGGCCCCATACGTTTTCTGCTCCCTTTTGGACCAGGAATCCAACTGCGCCATGCGCGGGCCTCTCCGGGCACCGTAAAAAACCTCATTTTCGTAACCCTAACCCTAGGTGCTAGTCGGGGTTAGACAATTGCTCGGCAACGAAACTCCTGAGCGAAAAGGGCCCCATACGTTTTCTGCTCCCTTTTGGACCAGGAATCCAACTGCGCCATGCGCGGGCCTCTCCGGGCACCGTAAAAAACCTCATTTTCGTAACCCTAACCCTAGATGTGGGTATGGCAATTTGCAATGGTTCGGCAACGAAACTCCTGAGCGAAAAGGGCCCCATACGTTTTCTGCTCCCTTTTGGACCAGGAATCCAACTGCGCCATGCGCGGGCCTCTCCGGGCACCGTAAAAAAACTCATTTTCGTAACCCTAACCCTAGATGTGGGTATGGCAATTTGCAATGATTCGGCAACGAAACTCCTGAGCGAAAAGGGCCCCATACGTTTTCTGCTCCCTTTTGGACCAGGAATCCAACTGCGCCATGCGCGGGCCTCTCCGGGCACAGTAAAAAACCTCATTTTCGTAACCCTAACCCTAGATGTGGGTATGGCAATTTGCAATGGTTCGGCAACGAAACTCCTGAGCGAAAAGGGCCCCATACGTTTTCTGCTCCCTTTTGGACCAGGAATCCAACTGCGCCATGCGCGGGCCTCTCCGGGCACCGTAAAAAACCTCATTTTCGTAACCCTAACCCTAGGTGCTAGTCGGGGTTAGACAATTGCTCGGCAACGAAACTCCTGAGCGAAAAGGGCCCAATACGTTTTCTGCTCCCTTTTGGACCAGGAATCCAACTGCGCCATGCGCGGGCCTCTCCGGGCACCGTAAAAAACCTCATTTTCGTAACCCTAACCCTAGATGTGGGTATGGCAATTTGCAATGGTTCGGCAACGAAACTCCTGAGCGAAAAGGGCCCCATACGTTTTCTGCTCCCTTTTGGACCAGGAATCCAACTGCGCCATGCGCGGGCCTCTCTGGGCACCGTAAAAAACCTCATTTTCGTAACCCTAACCCTAGATGTGGGTATGGCAATTTGCAATGGTTCGGCAACGAAACTCCTGAGCGAAAAGGGCCCCATACGTTTTCTGCTCCCTTTTGGACCAGGAATCCAACTGCGCCATGCGCGGGCCTCTCCGGGCACCGTAAAAAACCTCATTTTCGTAACCCTAACCCTAGGTGCTAGTCTGGGTTAGACAATTGCTCGGCAACGAAACTCCTGAGCGAAAAGGGCCCCATACATTTTCTGCTCCCTTTTGGACCAGGAATCCAACTGCGCCATGCGCGGGCCTCTCCGGGCACCGTAAAAAACCTCATTTTCATAACCCTAACCCTAGATGTGGGTATGGCAATTTGCAATGGTTCGGCAACGAAACTCCTGAGCGAAAAGGGCCCCATACGTTTTCTGCTCCCTTTTGGACCAGGAATCCAACTGCGCCATGCGCGGGCCTCTCCGGGCACCGTAAAAAAACTCATTTTGATAACCCTAACCCTAGATGTGGGTATGGCAATTTGCAATGGTTCGGCAACGAAACTCCTGAGCGAAAAGGGCCCCATACGTTTTCTGCTCCCTTTTGGACAAGGAATCCAACTGCGCCATGCGCGGGCCTCTCCGGGCACCGTAAAAAACCTCATTTTCGTAACCCTAACCCTAGATGTGGGTATGGCAATTTGCAATGGTTCGGCAACGAAACTCCTGAGCGAAAAGGGCCCCATACGTTTTCTGCTCCCTTTTGGACCAGGAATCCAACTGCGCCATGCGCGGGCCTCTCCGGGCACCGTAAAAAACCTCATTTTCGTAACCCTAACCCTAGATGTGGGTATGGCAATTTGCAATGGTTCGGCAACGAAACTCCTGAGCGAAAAGGGCCCCATACGTTTTCTGCTCCCTTTTGGACAAGGAATCCAACTGCGCCATGCGCGGGCCTCTCCGGGCACCGTAAAAAACCTCATTTTCGTAACCCTAACCCTAGATGTGGGTATGGCAATTTGCAATGGTTCGGCAACGAAACTCCTGAGCGAAAAGGGCCCCATACGTTTTCTGCTCCCTTTTGGACCAGGAATCCAACTGCGCCATGCGCGGGCCTCTCCGGGCACCGTAAAAAACCTCATTTTCGTAACCCTAACCCTAGGTGCTAGTCTGGGTTAGACAATTGCTCGGCAACGAAACTCCTGAGCGAAAAGGGCCCCATACATTTTCTGCTCCCTTTTGGACCAGGAATCCAACTGCGCCATGCGCGGGCCTCTCCGGGCACCGTAAAAAACCTCATTTTCATAACCCTAACCCTAGATGTGGGTATGGCAATTTGCAATGGTTCGGCAACGAAACTCCTGAGCGAAAAGGGCCCCATACGTTTTCTGCTCCCTTTTGGACCAGGAATCCAACTGCGCCATGCGCGGGCCTCTCCGGGCACCGTAAAAAAACTCATTTTGATAACCCTAACCCTAGATGTGGGTATGGCAATTTGCAATGGTTCGGCAACGAAACTCCTGAGCGAAAAGGGCCCCATACGTTTTCTGCTCCCTTTTGGACAAGGAATCCAACTGCGCCATGCGCGGGCCTCTCCGGGCACCGTAAAAAACCTCATTTTCGTAACCCTAACCCTAGATGTGGGTGTGGCAATTTGCAATGGTTCGGCAACGAAACTCCTGAGCGAAAAGGGCCCCATACGTTTTCTGCTCCCTTTTGGACCAGGAATCCAACTGCGCCATGCGCGGGCCTCTCCGGGCACCATAAAAAACCTCATTTTCGTAACCCTAACCCTAGATGTGGGTATGGCAATTTGCAATGGTTCGGCAACGAAACTCCTGAGCGAAAAGGGCCCCATACGTTTTCTGCTCCCTTTTGGACCAGGAATCCAACTGCGCCATGCGCGGGCCTCTCCGGGTACCGTAAAAAACCTCATTTTCGTAACCCTAACCCTAGATGTGGGTATGGCAATTTGCAATGGTTCGGCAACAAAACTCTTGAGCGAAAAGGGCCCCATACGTTTTCTGCTCCCTTTTGGACCAGGAATCCAACTGCGCCATGCGCGGGCCTCTCCGGGCACCGTAAAAAACCTCATTTTCGTAACCCTAACCCTAGATGTGGGTATGGCAATTTGCAATGGTTCGGCAACGAAACTCCTGAGCGAAAAGGGCCCCATACGTTTTCTGCTCCCTTTTGGACCAGGAATCCAACTGCGCCATGCGCGGGCCTCTCCGGGCACCGTAAAAAAACTCATTTTCGTAACCCTAACCCTAGATGTGGGTATGGCAATTTGCAATGATTCGGCAACGAAACTCCTGAGCGAAAAGGGCCCCATACGTTTTCTGCTCCCTTTTGGACCAGGAATCCAACTGCGCCATGCGCGGGCCTCTCCGGGCACAGTAAAAAACCTCATTTTCGTAACCCTAACCCTAGATGTGGGTATGGCAATTTGCAATGGTTCGGCAACGAAACTCCTGAGCGAAAAGGGCCCCATACGTTTTCTGCTCCCTTTTGGACCAGGAATCCAACTGCGCCATGCGCGGGCCTCTCCGGGCACCGTAAAAAAACTCATTTTCGTAACCCTAACCCTAGGTGCTAGTCGGGGTTAGACAATTGCTCGGCAACGAAACTCCTGAGCGAAAAGGGCCCAATACGTTTTCTGCTCCCTTTTGGACCAGGAATCCAACTGCGCCATGCGCGGGCCTCTCCGGGCACCGTAAAAAACCTCATTTTCGTAACCCTAACCCTAGATGTGGGTATGGCAATTTGCAATGGTTCGGCAACGAAACTCCTGAGCGAAAAGGGCCCCATACGTTTTCTGCTCCCTTTTGGACCAGGAATCCAACTGCGCCATGCGCGGGCCTCTCTGGGCACCGTAAAAAACCTCATTTTCGTAACCCTAACCCTAGATGTGGGTATGGCAATTTGCAATGGTTCGGCAACGAAACTCCTGAGCGAAAAGGGCCCCATACGTTTTCTGCTCCCTTTTGGACCAGGAATCCAACTGCGCCATGCGCGGGCCTCTCCGGGCACCGTAAAAAACCTCATTTTCGTAACCCTAACCCTAGGTGCTAGTCTGGGTTAGACAATTGCTCGGCAACGAAACTCCTGAGCGAAAAGGGCCCCATACATTTTCTGCTCCCTTTTGGACCAGGAATCCAACTGCGCCATGCGCGGGCCTCTCCGGGCACCGTAAAAAACCTCATTTTCATAACCCTAACCCTAGATGTGGGTATGGCAATTTGCAATGGTTCGGCAACGAAACTCCTGAGCGAAAAGGGCCCCATACGTTTTCTGCTCCCTTTTGGACCAGGAATCCAACTGCGCCATGCGCGGGCCTCTCCGGGCACCGTAAAAAAACTCATTTTGATAACCCTAACCCTAGATGTGGGTATGGCAATTTGCAATGGTTCGGCAACGAAACTCCTGAGCGAAAAGGGCCCCATACGTTTTCTGCTCCCTTTTGGACAAGGAATCCAACTGCCCCATGCGCGGGCCTCTCCGGGCACCGTAAAAAACCTCATTTTCGTAACCCTAACCCTAGATGTGGGTATGGCAATTTGCAATGGTTCGGCAACGAAACTCCTGAGCGAAAAGGGCCCCATACGTTTTCTGCTCCCTTTTGGATCAGGAATCCAACTGCGCCATGCGCGGGCCTCTCCGGGCACCGTAAAAAACCTCATTTTCGTAACCCTAACCCTAGATGTGGGTATGGCAATTTGCAATGGTTCGGCAACGAAACTCCTGAGCGAAAAGGGCCCCATACGTTTTCTGCTCCCTTTTGGACCAGGAATCCAACTGCGCCATGCGCGGGCCTCTCCGGGTACCGTAAAAAACCTCATTTTCGTAACCCTAACCCTAGATGTGGGTATGGCAATTTGCAATGGTTCGGCAACAAAACTCTTGAGCGAAAAGGGCCCCATACGTTTTCTGCTCCCTTTTGGACAAGGAATCCAACTGCGCCATGCGCGGGCCTCTCCGGGCACCGTAAAAAACCTCATTTTCGTAACCCTAACCCTAGATGTGGGTATGGCAATTTGCAATGGTTCGGCAACGAAACTCCTGAGCGAAAAGGGCCCCATACGTTTTCTGCTCCCTTTTGGACCAGGAATCCAACTGCGTCATGCGCGGGCCTCTCCGGGCACCGTAAAAAACCTCATTTTCGTAACCCTAACCCTAGATGTGGGTATGGCAATTTGCAATGGTTCGGCAACGAAACTCCTGAGCGAAAAGGGCCCCATACGTTTTCTGCTCCCTTTTGGACCAGGAATCCAACTGCGCCATGCGCGGGCCTCTCCGGGTACCGTAAAAAACCTCATTTTCGTAACCCTAACCCTAGATGTGGGTATGGCAATTTGCAATGGTTCGGCAACAAAACTCTTGAGCGAAAAGGGCCCCATACGTTTTCTGCTCCCTTTTGGACCAGGAATCCAACTGCGCCATGCGCGGGCCTCTCCGGGCACCGTAAAAAACCTCATTTTCGTAACCCTAACCCTAGATGTGGGTATGGCAATTTGCAATGGTTCGGCAACGAAACTCCTGAGCGAAAAGGGCCCCATACGTTTTCTGCTCCCTTTTGGACCAGGAATCCAACTGCGCCATGCGCGGGCCTCTCCGGGCACCGTAAAAAAACTCATTTTCGTAACCCTAACCCTAGATGTGGGTATGGCAATTTGCAATGATTCGGCAACGAAACTCCTGAGCGAAAAGGGCCCCATACGTTTTCTGCTCCCTTTTGGACCAGGAATCCAACTGCGCCATGCGCGGGCCTCTCCGGGCACAGTAAAAAACCTCATTTTCGTAACCCTAACCCTAGATGTGGGTATGGCAATTTGCAATGGTTCGGCAACGAAACTCCTGAGCGAAAAGGGCCCCATACGTTTTCTGCTCCCTTTTGGACCAGGAATCCAACTGCGCCATGCGCGGGCCTCTCCGGGCACCGTAAAAAACCTCATTTTCGTAACCCTAACCCTAGGTGCTAGTCGGGGTTAGACAATTGCTCGGCAACGAAACTCCTGAGCGAAAAGGGCCCAATACGTTTTCTGCTCCCTTTTGGACCAGGAATCCAACTGCGCCATGCGCGGGCCTCTCCGGGCACCGTAAAAAACCTCATTTTCGTAACCCTAACCCTAGATGTGGGTATGGCAATTTGCAATGGTTCGGCAACGAAACTCCTGAGCGAAAAGGGCCCCATACGTTTTCTGCTCCCTTTTGGACCAGGAATCCAACTGCGCCATGCGCGGGCCTCTCTGGGCACCGTAAAAAACCTCATTTTCGTAACCCTAACCCTAGATGTGGGTATGGCAATTTGCAATGGTTCGGCAACGAAACTCCTGAGCGAAAAGGGCCCCATACGTTTTCTGCTCCCTTTTGGACCAGGAATCCAACTGCGCCATGCGCGGGCCTCTCCGGGCACCGTAAAAAACCTCATTTTCGTAACCCTAACCCTAGGTGCTAGTCTGGGTTAGACAATTGCTCGGCAACGAAACTCCTGAGCGAAAAGGGCCCCATACATTTTCTGCTCCCTTTTGGACCAGGAATCCAACTGCGCCATGCGCGGGCCTCTCCGGGCACCGTAAAAAACCTCATTTTCATAACCCTAACCCTAGATGTGGGTATGGCAATTTGCAATGGTTCGGCAACGAAACTCCTGAGCGAAAAGGGCCCCATACGTTTTCTGCTCCCTTTTGGACCAGGAATCCAACTGCGCCATGCGCGGGCCTCTCCGGGCACCGTAAAAAAACTCATTTTGATAACCCTAACCCTAGATGTGGGTATGGCAATTTGCAATGGTTCGGCAACGAAACTCCTGAGCGAAAAGGGCCCCATACGTTTTCTGCTCCCTTTTGGACAAGGAATCCAACTGCGCCATGCGCGGGCCTCTCCGGGCACCGTAAAAAACCTCATTTTCGTAACCCTAACCCTAGATGTGGGTATGGCAATTTGCAATGGTTCGGCAACGAAACTCCTGAGCGAAAAGGGCCCCATACGTTTTCTGCTCCCTTTTGGATCAGGAATCCAACTGCGCCATGCGCGGGCCTCTCCGGGCACCGTAAAAAACCTCATTTTCGTAACCCTAACCCTAGATGTGGGTATGGCAATTTGCAATGGTTCGGCAACGAAACTCCTGAGCGAAAAGGGCCCCATACGTTTTCTGCTCCCTTTTGGACCAGGAATCCAACTGCGCCATGCGCGGGCCTCTCCGGGTACCGTAAAAAACCTCATTTTCGTAACCCTAACCCTAGATGTGGGTATGGCAATTTGCAATGGTTCGGCAACAAAACTCTTGAGCGAAAAGGGCCCCATACGTTTTCTGCTCCCTTTTGGACCAGGAATCCAACTGCGCCATGCGCGGGCCTCTCCGGGCACCGTAAAAAACCTCATTTTCGTAACCCTAACCCTAGATGTGGGTATGGCAATTTGCAATGGTTCGGCAACGAAACTCCTGAGCGAAAAGGGCCCCATACGTTTTCTGCTCCCTTTTGGACCAGGAATCCAACTGCGCCATGCGCGGGCCTCTCCGGGCACCGTAAAAAAACTCATTTTCGTAACCCTAACCCTAGATGTGGGTATGGCAATTTGCAATGATTCGGCAACGAAACTCCTGAGCGAAAAGGGCCCCATACGTTTTCTGCTCCCTTTTGGACCAGGAATCCAACTGCGCCATGCGCGGGCCTCTCCGGGCACAGTAAAAAACCTCATTTTCGTAACCCTAACCCTAGATGTGGGTATGGCAATTTGCAATGGTTCGGCAACGAAACTCCTGAGCGAAAAGGGCCCCATACGTTTTCTGCTCCCTTTTGGACCAGGAATCCAACTGCGCCATGCGCGGGCCTCTCCGGGCACCGTAAAAAACCTCATTTTCGTAACCCTAACCCTAGGTGCTAGTCGGGGTTAGACAATTGCTCGGCAACGAAACTCCTGAGCGAAAAGGGCCCAATACGTTTTCTGCTCCCTTTTGGACCAGGAATCCAACTGCGCCATGCGCGGGCCTCTCCGGGCACCGTAAAAAACCTCATTTTCGTAACCCTAACCCTAGATGTGGGTATGGCAATTTGCAATGGTTCGGCAACGAAACTCCTGAGCGAAAAGGGCCCCATACGTTTTCTGCTCCCTTTTGGACCAGGAATCCAACTGCGCCATGCGCGGGCCTCTCCGGGCACCGTAAAAAACCTCATTTTCGTAACCCTAACCCTAGGTGCTAGTCGGGGTTAGACAATTGCTCGGCAACGAAACTCCTGAGCGAAAAGGGCCCCATACGTTTTCTGCTCCCTTTTGGACCAGGAATCCAACTGCGCCATGCGCGGGCCTCTCCGGGCACCGTAAAAAAACTCATTTTCGTAACCCTAACCCTAGATGTGGGTATGGCAATTTGCAATGGTTCGGCAACGAAACTCCTGAGCGAAAAGGGCCCCATACGTTTTCTGCTCCCTTTTGGACCAGGAATCCAACTGCGCCATGCGCGGGCCTCTCCGGGCACCGTAAAAAAACTCATTTTCGTAACCCTAACCCTAGATGTGGGTATGGCAATTTGCAATGATTCGGCAACGAAACTCCTGAGCGAAAAGGGCCCCATACGTTTTCTGCTCCCTTTTGGACCAGGAATCCAACTGCGCCATGCGCGGGCCTCTCCGGGCACAGTAAAAAACCTCATTTTCGTAACCCTAACCCTAGATGTGGGTATGGCAATTTGCAATGGTTCGGCAACGAAACTCCTGAGCGAAAAGGGCCCCATACGTTTTCTGCTCCCTTTTGGACCAGGAATCCAACTGCGCCATGCGCGGGCCTCTCCGGGCACCGTAAAAAACCTCATTTTCGTAACCCTAACCCTAGGTGCTAGTCGGGGTTAGACAATTGCTCGGCAACGAAACTCCTGAGCGAAAAGGGCCCAATACGTTTTCTGCTCCCTTTTGGACCAGGAATCCAACTGCGCCATGCGCGGGCCTCTCCGGGCACCGTAAAAAACCTCATTTTCGTAACCCTAACCCTAGATGTGGGTATGGCAATTTGCAATGGTTCGGCAACGAAACTCCTGAGCGAAAAGGGCCCCATACGTTTTCTGCTCCCTTTTAGACCAGGAATCCAACTGCGCCATGCGCGGGCCTCTCCGGGCACCGTAAAAAACCTCATTTTCGTAACCCTAACCCTAGGTGCTAGTCGGGGTTAGACAATTGCTCGGCAACGAAACTCCTGAGCGAAAAGGGCCCAATACATTTTCTGCTCCCTTTTGGACCAGGAATCCAACTGCGCCATGCGCGGGCCTCTCCGGGCACCGTAAAAAACCTCATTTTTGTAACCCTAACCCTAGATGTGGGTATGGCAATTTGCAATGGTTCGGCAACGAAACTCCTGAGCGAAAAGGGCCCCATACGTTTTCTGCTCCCTTTTGGACCAGGAATCCAACTGCGCCATGCGCGGGCCTCTCCGGGCACCGTAAAAAACCTCATTTTCGTAACCCTAACCCTAGATGTGGGTATGGCAATTTGCAATGGTTCGGCAACGAAACTCCTGAGCGAAAAGGGCCCCATACGTTTTCTGCTCCCTTTTGGACCAGGAATCCAACTGCGCCATGCGCGGGCCTCTCCGGGCACCGTAAAAAACCTCATTTTCGTAACCCTAACCCTAGGTGCTAGTCGGGGTTAGACAATTGCTCGGCAACGAAACTCCTGAGCGAAAAGGGCCCAATACATTTTCTGCTCCCTTTTGGACCAGGAATCCAACTGCGCCATGCGCGGGCCTCTCCGGGCACCGTAAAAAACCTCATTTTTGTAACCCTAACCCTAGATGTGGGTATGGCAATTTGCAATGGTTCGGCAACGAAACTCCTGAGCGAAAAGGGCCCCATACGTTTTCTGCTCCCTTTTGGACCAGGAATCCAACTGCGCCATGCGCGGGCCTCTCCGGGCACCGTAAAAAACCTCATTTTCGTAACCCTAACCCTAGATGTGGGTATGGCAATTTGCAATGGTTCGGCAACGAAACTCCTGAGCGAAAAGGGCCCCATACGTTTTCTGCTCCCTTTTGGACCAGGAATCCAACTGCGCCATGCGCGGGCCTCTCCGGGCACCGTAAAAAACCTCATTTTCGTAACCCTAACCCTAGATGTGGGTATGGCAATTTGCAATGGTTCGGCAACGAAACTCCTGAGCGAAAAGGGCCCCATACGTTTTCTGCTCCCTTTTGGACCAGGAATCCAACTGCGCCATGCGCGGGCCTCTCCGGGCACCGTAAAAAACCTCATTTTCGTAACCCTAACCCTAGATGTGGGTATGGCAATTTGCAATGGTTCGGCAACGAAACTCCTGAGCGAAAAGGGCCCCATACGTTTTCTGCTCCCTTTTGGACCAGGAATCCAACTGCGCCATGCGCGGGCCTCTCCGGGCACCGTAAAAAACCTCATTTTCGTAACCCTAACCCTAGGTGCTAGTCGGGGTTAGACAATTGCTCGGCAACGAAACTCCTGAGCGAAAAGGGCCCAATACATTTTCTGCTCCCTTTTGGACCAGGAATCCAACTGCGCCATGCGCGGGCCTCTCCGGGCACCGTAAAAAACCTCATTTTCGTAACCCTAACCCTAGATGTGGGTATGGCAATTTGCAATGGTTCGGCAACGAAACTCCTGAGCGAAAAGGGCCCCATACGTTTTCTGCTCCCTTTTGGACCAGGAATCCAACTGCGCCATGCGCGGGCCTCTCCAAGCACCGTAAAAAACCTCATTTTCGTAACCCTAACCCTAGATGTGGGTATGGCAATTTGCAATGGTTCGGCAACGAAACTCCTGAGCGAAAAGGGCCCCATACGTTTTCTGCTCCCTTTTGGACCAGGAATCCAACTGCGCCATGCGCGGGCCTCTCCGGGCACCGTAAAAAACCTCATTTTCGTAACCCTAACCCTAGATGTGGGTATGGCAATTTGCAATGGTTCGGCAACGAAACTCCTGAGCGAAAAGGGCCCCATACGTTTTCTGCTCCCTTTTGGACCAGGAATCCAACTGCGCCATGCGCGGGCCTCTCCGGGCACCGTAAAAAAACTCATTTTGATAACCCTAACCCTAGATGTGGGTATGGCAATTTGCAATGGTTCGGCAACGAAACTCCTGAGCGAAAAGGGCCCCATACGTTTTCTGCTCCCTTTTGGACAAGGAATCCAACTGCGCCATGCGCGGGCCTCTCCGGGCACCGTAAAAAACCTCATTTTCGTAACCCTAACCCTAGATGTGGGTATGGCAATTTGCAATGGTTCGGCAACGAAACTCCTGAGCGAAAAGGGCCCCATACGTTTTCTGCTCCCTTTTGGATCAGGAATCCAACTGCGCCATGCGCGGGCCTCTCCGGGCACCGTAAAAAACCTCATTTTCGTAACCCTAACCCTAGATGTGGGTATGGCAATTTGCAATGGTTCGGCAACGAAACTCCTGAGCGAAAAGGGCCCCATACGTTTTCTGCTCCCTTTTGGACCAGGAATCCAACTGCGCCATGCGCGGGCCTCTCCGGGTACCGTAAAAAACCTCATTTTCGTAACCCTAACCCTAGATGTGGGTATGGCAATTTGCAATGGTTCGGCAACAAAACTCTTGAGCGAAAAGGGCCCCATACGTTTTCTGCTCCCTTTTGGACAAGGAATCCAACTGCGCCATGCGCGGGCCTCTCCGGGCACCGTAAAAAACCTCATTTTCGTAACCCTAACCCTAGATGTGGGTATGGCAATTTGCAATGGTTCGGCAACGAAACTCCTGAGCGAAAAGGGCCCCATACGTTTTCTGCTCCCTTTTGGACCAGGAATCCAACTGCGTCATGCGCGGGCCTCTCCGGGCACCGTAAAAAACCTCATTTTCGTAACCCTAACCCTAGATGTGGGTATGGCAATTTGCAATGGTTCGGCAACGAAACTCCTGAGCGAAAAGGGCCCCATACGTTTTCTGCTCCCTTTTGGACCAGGAATCCAACTGTGCCATGCGCGGGCCTCTCCGGGTACCGTAAAAAACCTCATTTTCGTAACCCTAACCCTAGATGTGGGTATGGCAATTTGCAATGGTTCGGCAACAAAACTCTTGAGCGAAAAGGGCCCCATACGTTTTCTGCTCCCTTTTGGACCAGGAATCCAACTGCGCCATGCGCGGGCCTCTCCGGGCACCGTAAAAAACCTCATTTTCGTAACCCTAACCCTAGATGTGGGTATGGCAATTTGCAATGGTTCGGCAACGAAACTCCTGAGCGAAAAGGGCCCCATACGTTTTCTGCTCCCTTTTGGACCAGGAATCCAACTGCGCCATGCGCGGGCCTCTCCGGGCACCGTAAAAAAACTCATTTTCGTAACCCTAACCCTAGATGTGGGTATGGCAATTTGCAATGATTCGGCAACGAAACTCCTGAGCGAAAAGGGCCCCATACGTTTTCTGCTCCCTTTTGGACCAGGAATCCAACTGCGCCATGCGCGGGCCTCTCCGGGCACCGTAAAAAACCTCATTTTCGTAACCCTAACCCTAGGTGCTAGTCGGGGTTAGACAATTGCTCGGCAACGAAACTCCTGAGCGAAAAGGGCCCAATACGTTTTCTGCTCCCTTTTGGACCAGGAATCCAACTGCGCCATGCGCGGGCCTCTCCGGGCACCGTAAAAAACCTCATTTTCGTAACCCTAACCCTAGATGTGGGTATGGCAATTTGCAATGGTTCGGCAACGAAACTCCTGAGCGAAAAGGGCCCCATACGTTTTCTGCTCCCTTTTGGACCAGGAATCCAACTGCGCCATGCGCGGGCCTCTCTGGGCACCGTAAAAAACCTCATTTTCGTAACCCTAACCCTAGATGTGGGTATGGCAATTTGCAATGGTTCGGCAACGAAACTCCTGAGCGAAAAGGGCCCCATACGTTTTCTGCTCCCTTTTGGACCAGGAATCCAACTGCGCCATGCGCGGGCCTCTCCGGGCACCGTAAAAAACCTCATTTTCGTAACCCTAACCCTAGGTGCTAGTCTGGGTTAGACAATTGCTCGGCAACGAAACTCCTGAGCGAAAAGGGCCCCATACATTTTCTGCTCCCTTTTGGACCAGGAATCCAACTGCGCCATGCGCGGGCCTCTCCGGGCACCGTAAAAAACCTCATTTTCATAACCCTAACCCTAGATGTGGGTATGGCAATTTGCAATGGTTCGGCAACGAAACTCCTGAGCGAAAAGGGCCCCATACGTTTTCTGCTCCCTTTTGGACCAGGAATCCAACTGCGCCATGCGCGGGCCTCTCCGGGCACCGTAAAAAAACTCATTTTGATAACCCTAACCCTAGATGTGGGTATGGCAATTTGCAATGGTTCGGCAACGAAACTCCTGAGCGAAAAGGGCCCCATACGTTTTCTGCTCCCTTTTGGACAAGGAATCCAACTGCGCCATGCGCGGGCCTCTCCGGGCACCGTAAAAAACCTCATTTTCGTAACCCTAACCCTAGATGTGGGTATGGCAATTTGCAATGGTTCGGCAACGAAACTCCTGAGCGAAAAGGGCCCCATACGTTTTCTGCTCCCTTTTGGATCAGGAATCCAACTGCGCCATGCGCGGGCCTCTCCGGGCACCGTAAAAAACCTCATTTTCGTAACCCTAACCCTAGATGTGGGTATGGCAATTTGCAATGGTTCGGCAACGAAACTCCTGAGCGAAAAGGGCCCCATACGTTTTCTGCTCCCTTTTGGACCAGGAATCCAACTGCGCCATGCGCGGGCCTCTCCGGGTACCGTAAAAAACCTCATTTTCGTAACCCTAACCCTAGATGTGGGTATGGCAATTTGCAATGGTTCGGCAACAAAACTCTTGAGCGAAAAGGGCCCCATACGTTTTCTGCTCCCTTTTGGACCAGGAATCCAACTGCGCCATGCGCGGGCCTCTCCGGGCACCGTAAAAAACCTCATTTTCGTAACCCTAACCCTAGATGTGGGTATGGCAATTTGCAATGGTTCGGCAACGAAACTCCTGAGCGAAAAGGGCCCCATACGTTTTCTGCTCCCTTTTGGACCAGGAATCCAACTGCGCCATGCGCGGGCCTCTCCGGGCACCGTAAAAAAACTCATTTTCGTAACCCTAACCCTAGATGTGGGTATGGCAATTTGCAATGATTCGGCAACGAAACTCCTGAGCGAAAAGGGCCCCATACGTTTTCTGCTCCCTTTTGGACCAGGAATCCAACTGCGCCATGCGCGGGCCTCTCCGGGCACAGTAAAAAACCTCATTTTCGTAACCCTAACCCTAGATGTGGGTATGGCAATTTGCAATGGTTCGGCAACGAAACTCCTGAGCGAAAAGGGCCCCATACGTTTTCTGCTCCCTTTTGGACCAGGAATCCAACTGCGCCATGCGCGGGCCTCTCCGGGCACCGTAAAAAACCTCATTTTCGTAACCCTAACCCTAGGTGCTAGTCGGGGTTAGACAATTGCTCGGCAACGAAACTCCTGAGCGAAAAGGGCCCAATACGTTTTCTGCTCCCTTTTGGACCAGGAATCCAACTGCGCCATGCGCGGGCCTCTCCGGGCACCGTAAAAAACCTCATTTTCGTAACCCTAACCCTAGATGTGGGTATGGCAATTTGCAATGGTTCGGCAACGAAACTCCTGAGCGAAAAGGGCCCCATACGTTTTCTGCTCCCTTTTGGACCAGGAATCCAACTGCGCCATGCGCGGGCCTCTCCGGGCACCGTAAAAAACCTCATTTTCGTAACCCTAACCCTAGGTGCTAGTCGGGGTTAGACAATTGCTCGGCAACGAAACTCCTGAGCGAAAAGGGCCCCATACGTTTTCTGCTCCCTTTTGGACCAGGAATCCAACTGCGCCATGCGCGGGCCTCTCCGGGCACCGTAAAAAAACTCATTTTCGTAACCCTAACCCTAGATGTGGGTATGGCAATTTGCAATGGTTCGGCAACGAAACTCCTGAGCGAAAAGGGCCCCATACGTTTTCTGCTCCCTTTTGGACCAGGAATCCAACTGCGCCATGCGCGGGCCTCTCCGGGCACCGTAAAAAAACTCATTTTCGTAACCCTAACCCTAGATGTGGGTATGGCAATTTGCAATGATTCGGCAACGAAACTCCTGAGCGAAAAGGGCCCCATACGTTTTCTGCTCCCTTTTGGACCAGGAATCCAACTGCGCCATGCGCGGGCCTCTCCGGGCACAGTAAAAAACCTCATTTTCGTAACCCTAACCCTAGATGTGGGTATGGCAATTTGCAATGGTTCGGCAACGAAACTCCTGAGCGAAAAGGGCCCCATACGTTTTCTGCTCCCTTTTGGACCAGGAATCCAACTGCGCCATGCGCGGGCCTCTCCGGGCACCGTAAAAAACCTCATTTTCGTAACCCTAACCCTAGGTGCTAGTCGGGGTTAGACAATTGCTCGGCAACGAAACTCCTGAGCGAAAAGGGCCCAATACGTTTTCTGCTCCCTTTTGGACCAGGAATCCAACTGCGCCATGCGCGGGCCTCTCCGGGCACCGTAAAAAACCTCATTTTCGTAACCCTAACCCTAGATGTGGGTATGGCAATTTGCAATGGTTCGGCAACGAAACTCCTGAGCGAAAAGGGCCCCATACGTTTTCTGCTCCCTTTTAGACCAGGAATCCAACTGCGCCATGCGCGGGCCTCTCCGGGCACCGTAAAAAACCTCATTTTCGTAACCCTAACCCTAGGTGCTAGTCGGGGTTAGACAATTGCTCGGCAACGAAACTCCTGAGCGAAAAGGGCCCAATACATTTTCTGCTCCCTTTTGGACCAGGAATCCAACTGCGCCATGCGCGGGCCTCTCCGGGCACCGTAAAAAACCTCATTTTTGTAACCCTAACCCTAGATGTGGGTATGGCAATTTGCAATGGTTCGGCAACGAAACTCCTGAGCGAAAAGGGCCCCATACGTTTTCTGCTCCCTTTTGGACCAGGAATCCAACTGCGCCATGCGCGGGCCTCTCCGGGCACCGTAAAAAACCTCATTTTCGTAACCCTAACCCTAGATGTGGGTATGGCAATTTGCAATGGTTCGGCAACGAAACTCCTGAGCGAAAAGGGCCCCATACGTTTTCTGCTCCCTTTTGGACCAGGAATCCAACTGCGCCATGCGCGGGCCTCTCCGGGCACCGTAAAAAACCTCATTTTCGTAACCCTAACCCTAGGTGCTAGTCGGGGTTAGACAATTGCTCGGCAACGAAACTCCTGAGCGAAAAGGGCCCAATACATTTTCTGCTCCCTTTTGGACCAGGAATCCAACTGCGCCATGCGCGGGCCTCTCCGGGCACCGTAAAAAACCTCATTTTTGTAACCCTAACCCTAGATGTGGGTATGGCAATTTGCAATGGTTCGGCAACGAAACTCCTGAGCGAAAAGGGCCCCATACGTTTTCTGCTCCCTTTTGGACCAGGAATCCAACTGCGCCATGCGCGGGCCTCTCCGGGCACCGTAAAAAACCTCATTTTCGTAACCCTAACCCTAGATGTGGGTATGGCAATTTGCAATGGTTCGGCAACGAAACTCCTGAGCGAAAAGGGCCCCATACGTTTTCTGCTCCCTTTTGGACCAGGAATCCAACTGCGCCATGCGCGGGCCTCTCCGGGCACCGTAAAAAACCTCATTTTCGTAACCCTAACCCTAGATGTGGGTATGGCAATTTGCAATGGTTCGGCAACGAAACTCCTGAGCGAAAAGGGCCCCATACGTTTTCTGCTCCCTTTTGGACCAGGAATCCAACTGCGCCATGCGCGGGCCTCTCCGGGCACCGTAAAAAACCTCATTTTCGTAACCCTAACCCTAGATGTGGGTATGGCAATTTGCAATGGTTCGGCAACGAAACTCCTGAGCGAAAAGGGCCCCATACGTTTTCTGCTCCCTTTTGGACCAGGAATCCAACTGCGCCATGCGCGGGCCTCTCCGGGCACCGTAAAAAACCTCATTTTCGTAACCCTAACCCTAGGTGCTAGTCGGGGTTAGACAATTGCTCGGCAACGAAACTCCTGAGCGAAAAGGGCCCAATACATTTTCTGCTCCCTTTTGGACCAGGAATCCAACTGCGCCATGCGCGGGCCTCTCCGGGCACCGTAAAAAACCTCATTTTCGTAACCCTAACCCTAGATGTGGGTATGGCAATTTGCAATGGTTCGGCAACGAAACTCCTGAGCGAAAAGGGCCCCATACGTTTTCTGCTCCCTTTTGGACCAGGAATCCAACTGCGCCATGCGCGGGCCTCTCCAAGCACCGTAAAAAACCTCATTTTCGTAACCCTAACCCTAGATGTGGGTATGGCAATTTGCAATGGTTCGGCAACGAAACTCCTGAGCGAAAAGGGCCCCATACGTTTTCTGCTCCCTTTTGGACCAGGAATCCAACTGCGCCATGCGCGGGCCTCTCCGGGCACCGTAAAAAACCTCATTTTCGTAACCCTAACCCTAGATGTGGGTATGGCAATTTGCAATGGTTCGGCAACGAAACTCCTGAGCGAAAAGGGCCCCATACGTTTTCTGCTCCCTTTTGGACCAGGAATCCAACTGCGCCATGCGCGGGCCTCTCCGGGCACCGTAAAAAACCTCATTTTCGTAACCCTAACCCTAGGTGCTAGTCGGGGTTAGACAATTGCTCGGCAACGAAACTCCTGAGCGAAAAGGGCCCAATACATTTTCTGCTCCCTTTTGGACCAGGAATCCAACTGCGCCATGCGCGGGCCTCTCCGGGCACCGTAAAAAACCTCATTTTTGTAACCCTAACCCTAGATGTGGGTATGGCAATTTGCAATGGTTCGGCAACGAAACTCCTGAGCGAAAAGGGCCCCATACGTTTTCTGCTCCCTTTTGGACCAGGAATCCAACTGCGCCATGCGCGGGCCTCTCCGGGCACCGTAAAAAACCTCATTTTCGTAACCCTAACCCTAGATGTGGGTATGGCAATTTGCAATGGTTCGGCAACGAAACTCCTGAGCGAAAAGGGCCCCATACGTTTTCTGCTCCCTTTTGGACCAGGAATCCAACTGCGCCATGCGCGGGCCTCTCCGGGCACCGTAAAAAACCTCATTTTCGTAACCCTAACCCTAGATGTGGGTATGGCAATTTGCAATGGTTCGGCAACGAAACTCCTGAGCGAAAAGGGCCCCATACGTTTTCTGCTCCCTTTTGGACCAGGAATCCAACTGCGCCATGCGCGGGCCTCTCCGGGCACCGTAAAAAACCTCATTTTCGTAACCCTAACCCTAGATGTGGGTATGGCAATTTGCAATGGTTCGGCAACGAAACTCCTGAGCGAAAAGGGCCCCATACGTTTTCTGCTCCCTTTTGGACCAGGAATCCAACTGCGCCATGCGCGGGCCTCTCCGGGCACCGTAAAAAACCTCATTTTCGTAACCCTAACCCTAGATGTGGGTATGGCAATTTGCAATGGTTCGGCAACGAAACTCCTGAGCGAAAAGGGCCCCATACGTTTTCTGCTCCCTTTTGGACCAGGAATCCAACTGCGCCATGCGCGGGCCTCTCCGGGCACCGTAAAAAACCTCATTTTCGTAACCCTAACCCTAGATGTGGGTATGGCAATTTGCAATGGTTCGGCAACGAAACTCCTGAGCGAAAAGGGCCCCATACGTTTTCTGCTCCCTTTTGGACCAGGAATCCAACTGCGCCATGCGCGGGCCTCTCCGGGCACCGTAAAAAAACTCATTTTCGTAACCCTAACCCTAGATGTGGGTATGGCAATTTGCAATGGTTCGGCAACGAAACTCCTGAGCGAAAAGGGCCCCATACGTTTTCTGCTCCCTTTTGGACCAGGAATCCAACTGCGCCATGCGCGGGCCTCTCCGGGCACCGTAAAAAACCTCATTTTCGTAACCCTAACCCTAGGTGCTAGTCGGGGTTAGACAATTGCTCGGCAACGAAACTCCTGAGCGAAAAGGGCCCAATACATTTTCTGCTCCCTTTTGGACCAGGAATCCAACTGCGCCATGCGCGGGCCTCTCCGGGCACCGTAAAAAACCTCATTTTCGTAACCCTAACCCTAGATGTGGGTATGGCAATTTGCAATGGTTCGGCAACGAAACTCCTGATTGAAAAGGGCCCCATACGTTTTCTGCTCCCTTTTGGACCAGGAATCCAACTGCGCCATGCGCGGGCCTCTCCGGGCACCGTAAAAAACCTCATTTTCGTAACCCTAACCCTAGATGTGGGTATGGCAATTTGCAATGGTTCGGCAACGAAACTCCTGAGCGAAAAGGGCCCCATACGTTTTCTGCTCCCTTTTGGACCAGGAATCCAACTGCGCCATGCGCGGGCCTCTCCGGGCACCGTAAAAAACCTCATTTTCGTAACCCTAACCCTAGATGTGGGTATGGCAATTTGCAATGGTTCGGCAACGAAACTCCTGAGCGAAAAGGGCCCCATACGTTTTCTGCTCCCTTTTGGACCAGGAATCCAACTGCGCCATGCGCGGGCCTCTCCGGGCACCGTAAAAAACCTCATTTTCGTAACCCTAACCCTAGATGTGGGTATGGCAATTTGCAATGGTTCGGCAACGAAACTCCTGAGCGAAAAGGGCCCCATACGTTTTCTGCTCCCTTTTGGACCAGGAATCCAACTGCGCCATGCGCGGGCCTCTCCGGGCACCGTAAAAAACCTCATTTTCGTAACCCTAACCCTAGATGTGGGTATGGCAATTTGCAATGGTTCGGCAACGAAACTCCTGAGCGAAAAGGGCCCCATACGTTTTCTGCTCCCTTTTGGACCAGGAATCCAACTGCGCCATGCGCGGGCCTCTCCGGGCACCGTAAAAAACCTCATTTTCGTAACCCTAACCCTAGGTGCTAGTCGGGGTTAGACAATTGCTCGGCAACGAAACTCCTGAGCGAAAAGGGCCCCATACGTTTTCTGCTCCCTTTTGGACCAGGAATCCAACTGCGCCATGCGCGGGCCTCTCCGGGCACCGTAAAAAACCTCATTTTCGTAACCCTAACCCTAGATGTGGGTATGGCAATTTGCAATGGTTCGGCAACGAAACTCCTGAGCGAAAAGGGCCCCATACGTTTTCTGCTCCCTTTTGGACCAGGAATCCAACTGCGCCATGCGCGGGCCTCTCCGGGCACCGTAAAAAACCTCATTTTCGTAACCCTAACCCTAGATGTGGGTATGGCAATTTGCAATGGTTCGGCAACGAAACTCCTGAGCGAAAAGGGCCCCATACGTTTTCTGCTCCCTTTTGGACCAGGAATCCAACTGCGCCATGCGCGGGCCTCTCCGGGCACCGTAAAAAACCTCATTTTCGTAACCCTAACCCTAGATGTGGGTATGGCAATTTGCAATGGTTCGGCAACGAAACTCCTGAGCGAAAAGGGCCCCATACGTTTTCTGCTCCCTTTTGGACCAGGAATCCAACTGCGCCATGCGCGGGCCTCTCCGGGCACCGTAAAAAACCTCATTTTCGTAACCCTAACCCTAGATGTGGGTATGGCAATTTGCAATGGTTCGGCAACGAAACTCCTGAGCGAAAAGGGCCCCATACGTTTTCTGCTCCCTTTTGGACCAGGAATCCAACTGCGCCATGCGCGGGCCTCTCCGGGCACCGTAAAAAACCTCATTTTCGTAACCCTAACCCTAGGTGCTAGTCGGGGTTAGACAATTGCTCGGCAACGAAACTCCTGAGCGAAAAGGGCCCAATACATTTTCTGCTCCCTTTTGGACCAGGAATCCAACTGCGCCATGCGCGGGCCTCTCCGGGCACCGTAAAAAACCTCATTTTTGTAACCCTAACCCTAGATGTGGGTATGGCAATTTGCAATGGTTCGGCAACGAAACTCCTGAGCGAAAAGGGCCCCATACGTTTTCTGCTCCCTTTTGGACCAGGAATCCAACTGCGCCATGCGCGGGCCTCTCCGGGCACCGTAAAAAACCTCATTTTCGTAACCCTAACCCTAGATGTGGGTATGGCAATTTGCAATGGTTCGGCAACGAAACTCCTGAGCGAAAAGGGCCCCATACGTTTTCTGCTCCCTTTTGGACCAGGAATCCAACTGCGCCATGCGCGGGCCTCTCCGGGCACCGTAAAAAACCTCATTTTCGTAACCCTAACCCTAGATGTGGGTATGGCAATTTGCAATGGTTCGGCAACGAAACTCCTGAGCGAAAAGGGCCCCATACGTTTTCTGCTCCCTTTTGGACCAGGAATCCAACTGCGCCATGCGCGGGCCTCTCCGGGCACCGTAAAAAACCTCATTTTCGTAACCCTAACCCTAGATGTGGGTATGGCAATTTGCAATGGTTTGGCAACGAAACTCCTGAGCGAAAAGGGCCCCATACGTTTTCTGCTCCCTTTTGGACCAGGAATCCAACTGCGCCATGCGCGGGCCTCTCCGGGCACCGTAAAAAACCTCATTTTCGTAACCCTAACCCTAGGTGCTAGTCGGGGTTAGACAATTGCTCGGCAACGAAACTCCTGAGCGAAAAGGGCCCAATACATTTTCTGCTCCCTTTTGGACCAGGAATCCAACTGCGCCATGCGCGGGCCTCTCCGGGCACCGTAAAAAACCTCATTTTCGTAACCCTAACCCTAGATGTGGGTATGGCAATTTGCAATGGTTCGGCAACGAAACTCCTGAGCGAAAAGGGCCCCATACGTTTTCTGCTCCCTTTTGGACCAGGAATCCAACTGCGCCATGCGCGGGCCTCTCCGGGCACCGTAAAAAACCTCATTTTCGTAACCCTAACCCTAGATGTGGGTATGGCAATTTGCAATGGTTCGGCAACGAAACTCCTGAGCGAAAAGGGCCCCATACGTTTTCTGCTCCCTTTTGGACCAGGAATCCAACTGCGCCATGCGCGGGCCTCTCCGGGCACCGTAAAAAACCTCATTTTCGTAACCCTAACCCTAGATGTGGGTATGGCAATTTGCAATGGTTCGGCAACGAAACTCCTGAGCGAAAAGGGCCCCATACGTTTTCTGCTCCCTTTTGGACCAGGAATCCAACTGCGCCATGCGCGGGCCTCTCCGGGCACCGTAAAAAACCTCATTTTCGTAACCCTAACCCTAGATGTGGGTATGGCAATTTGCAATGGTTCGGCAACGAAACTCCTGAGCGAAAAGGGCCCCATACGTTTTCTGCTCCCTTTTGGACCAGGAATCCAACTGCGCCATGCGCGGGCCTCTCCGGGCACCGTAAAAAACCTCATTTTCGTAACCCTAACCCTAGATGTGGGTATGGCAATTTGCGATGGTTCGGCAAAGAAACTCCTGAGCGAAAAGGGCCCCATACGTTTTCTGCTCCCTTTTGGACCAGGAATCCAACTGCGCCATGCGCGGGCCTCTCCGGGCACCGTAAAAAACCTCATTTTCGTAACCCTAACCCTAGATGTGGGTATGGCAATTTGCAATGGTTCGGCAACGAAACTCCTGAGCGAAAAGGGCCCCATACGTTTTCTGCTCCCTTTTGGACCAGGAATCCAACTGCGCCATGCGCGGGCCTCTCCGGGCACCGTAAAAAACCTCATTTTCGTAACCCTAACCCTAGGTGCTAGTCGGGGTTAGACAATTGCTCGGCAACGAAACTCCTGAGCGAAAAGGGCCCAATACATTTTCTGCTCCCTTTTGGACCAGGAATCCAACTGCGCCATGCGCGGGCCTCTCCGGGCACCGTAAAAAACCTCATTTTCGTAACCCTAACCCTAGATGTGGGTATGGCAATTTGCAATGGTTCGGCAACGAAACTCCTGATTGAAAAGGGCCCCATACGTTTTCTGCTCCCTTTTGGACCAGGAATCCAACTGCGCCATGCGCGGGCCTCTCCGGGCACCGTAAAAAACCTCATTTTCGTAACCCTAACCCTAGATGTGGGTATGGCAATTTGCAATGGTTCGGCAACGAAACTCCTGAGCGAAAAGGGCCCCATACGTTTTCTGCTCCCTTTTGGACCAGGAATCCAACTGCGCCATGCGCGGGCCTCTCCGGGCACCGTAAAAAACCTCATTTTCGTAACCCTAACCCTAGATGTGGGTATGGCAATTTGCAATGGTTCGGCAACGAAACTCCTGAGCGAAAAGGCCCCCATACGTTTTCTGCTCCCTTTTGGACCAGGAATCCAACTGCGCCATGCGCGGGCCTCTCCGGGCACCGTAAAAAACCTCATTTTCGTAACCCTAACCCTAGATGTGGGTATGGCAATTTGCAATGGTTCGGCAACGAAACTCCTGAGCGAAAAGGGCCCCATACGTTTTCTGCTCCCT
Organism: Poromitra crassiceps; assembly: GCF_964638095.1. Lineage (NCBI taxonomy): Eukaryota > Metazoa > Chordata > Actinopteri > Beryciformes > Melamphaidae > Poromitra > Poromitra crassiceps. The sequence goes on along the minus strand of NW_028151662.1, from coordinate 32,521 downwards.
TTTGGACCAGGAATCCAACTGCGCCATGCGCGGGCCTCTCCGGGCACCGTAAAAAACCTCATTTTCGTAACCCTAACCCTAGATGTGGGTATGGCAATTTGCAATGGTTCGGCAACGAAACTCCTGAGCGAAAAGGGCCCCATACGTTTTCTGCTCCCTTTTGGACCAGGAATCCAACTGCGCCATGCGCGGGCCTCTCCGGGCACCGTAAAAAACCTCATTTTCGTAACCCTAACCCTAGATGTGGGTATGGCAATTTGCAATGGTTCGGCAACGAAACTCCTGAGCGAAAAGGGCCCCATACGTTTTCTGCTCCCTTTTGGACCAGGAATCCAACTGCGCCATGCGCGGGCCTCTCCGGGCACCGTAAAAAACCTCATTTTCGTAACCCTAACCCTAGGTGCTAGTCGGGGTTAGACAATTGCTCGGCAACGAAACTCCTGAGCGAAAAGGGCCCAATACATTTTCTGCTCCCTTTTGGACCAGGAATCCAACTGCGCCATGCGCGGGCCTCTCCGGGCACCGTAAAAAACCTCATTTTCGTAACCCTAACCCTAGATGTGGGTATGGCAATTTGCAATGGTTCGGCAACGAAACTCCTGAGCGAAAAGGGCCCCATACGTTTTCTGCTCCCTTTTGGACCAGGAATCCAACTGCGCCATGCGCGGGCCTCTCCGGGCACCGTAAAAAACCTCATTTTCGTAACCCTAACCCTAGATGTGGGTATGGCAATTTGCAATGGTTCGGCAACGAAACTCCTGAGCGAAAAGGGCCCCATACGTTTTCTGCTCCCTTTTGGACCAGGAATCCAACTGCGCCATGCGCGGGCCTCTCCGGGCACCGTAAAAAACCTCATTTTCGTAACCCTAACCCTAGGTGCTAGTCGGGGTTAGACAATTGCTCGGCAACGAAACTCCTGAGGGAAAAGGGCCCCATACGTTTTCTGCTCCCTTTTGGACCAGGAATCCAACTGCGCCATGCGCGGGCCTCTCCGGGCACCGTAAAAAACCTCATTTTCGTAACCCTAACCCTAGATGTGGGTATGGCAATTTGCAATGGTTCGGCAACGAAACTCCTGAGCGAAAAGGGCCCCATACGTTTTCTGCTCCCTTTTGGACCAGGAATCCAACTGCGCCATGCGCGGGCCTCTCCGGGCACCGTAAAAAACCTCATTTTCGTAACCCTAACCCTAGATGTGGGTATGGCAATTTGCAATGGTTCGGCAACGAAACTCCTGAGCGAAAAGGGCCCCATACGTTTTCTGCTCCCTTTTGGACCAGGAATCCAACTGCGCCATGCGCGGGCCTCTCCGGGCACCGTAAAAAACCTCATTTTCGTTACCCTAACCCTAGATGTGGGTATGGCAATTTGCAATGGTTCGGCAACGAAACTCCTGTGCGAAAAGGGCCCCATACGTTTTCTGCTCCCTTTTGGACCAGGAATCCAACTGCGCCATGCGCGGGCCTCTCCGGGCACCGTAAAAAACCTCATTTTCGTAACCCTAACCCTAGATGTGGGTATGGCAATTTGCAATGGTTCGGCAACGAAACTCCTGAGCGAAAAGGGCCCCATACATTTTCTGCTCCCTTTTGGACCAGGAATCCAACTGCGCCATGCGCGGGCCTCTCCGGGCACCGTAAAAAACCTCATTTTCGTAACCCTAACCCTAGGTGCTAGTCGGGGTTAGACAATTGCTCGGCAACGAAACTCCTGAGCGAAAAGGGCCCCATACGTTTTCTGCTCCCTTTTGGACCAGGAATCCAACTGCGCCATGCGCGGGCCTCTCCGGGCACCGTAAAAAACCTCATTTTCGTAACCCTAACCCTAGGTGCTAGTCGGGGTTAGACAATTGCTCGGCAACGAAACTCCTGAGCGAAAAGGGCCCCATACGTTTTCTGCTCCCTTTTGGACCAGGAATCCAACTGCGCCATGCGCGGGCCTCTCCGGGCACCGTAAAAAACCTCATTTTCGTAACCCTAACCCTAGATGTGGGTATGGCAATTTGCAATGGTTCGGCAACAAAACTCCTGAGCGAAAAGGGCCCCATACGTTTTCTGCTCCCTTTTGGACCAGGAATCCAACTGCACCATGCGCGGGCCTCTCCGGGCACCGTAAAAAACCTCATTTTCGTAACCCTAACCCTAGATGTGGGTATGGCAATTTGCAATGGTTCGGCAACGAAACTCCTGAGCGAAAAGGGCCCCATACGTTTTCTGCTCCCTTTTGGACCAGGAATCCAACTGCGCCATGCGCGGGCCTCTCCGGGCACCGTAAAAAACCTCATTTTCGTAACCCTAACCCTAGGTGCTAGTCGGGGTTAGACAATTGCTCGGCAACGAAACTCCTGAGCGAAAAGGGCCCCATACGTTTTCTGCTCCCTTTTGGACCAGGAATCCAACTGCGCCATGCGCGGGCCTCTCCGGGCACCGTAAAAAACCTCATTTTCGTAACCCTAACCCTAGGTGCTAGTCGGGGTTAGACAATTGCTCGGCAACGAAACTCCTGAGCGAAAAGGGCCCCATACGTTTTCTGCTCCCTTTTGGACCAGGAATCCAACTGCGCCATGCGCGGGCCTCTCCGGGCACCGTAAAAAACCTCATTTTCGTAACCCTAACCCTAGATGTGGGTATGGCAATTTGCAATGGTTCGGCAACAAAACTCCTGAGCGAAAAGGGCCCCATACGTTTTCTGCTCCCTTTTGGACCAGGAATCCAACTGCACCATGCGCGGGCCTCTCCGGGCACCGTAAAAAACCTCATTTTCGTAACCCTAACCCTAGATGTGGGTATGGCAATTTGCAATGGTTCGGCAACGAAACTCCTGAGCGAAAAGGGCCCCATACGTTTTCTGCTCCCTTTTGGACCAGGAATCCAACTGCGCCATGCGCGGGCCTCTCCTGGCACCGTATAGGTGCAAGTCGGGGTTAGACAATTGCCATGCAAAAAGGCCTGGCACATTTGGAGGAATATTGATAGAACACTACCTGTTATTATTGAACCATTCCACTTCAGACTCATAGTACCTCACCCCGGGGGTTCACCCAGAAACTTTCAGAAAAAACTGATGTAGCATTTCAGAATAAAAGCCTTCTAACTATTCATATTTCACTGCATCACATGTACATTTGGAGGAATATTGATAGAAAACTACCTGTTATTATTGAACCATTCGACTTCACACTCATAGTACTCCACCCCAGGAACCAGGAATCCAACTGCGCCATGCGCGGGCCTCTCCGCGCACCGTAAAAAACCTCATTTTCGTAACCCTAACCCTAGATGTGGGTATGGCAATTTGCAATGGTTCGGCAACGAAACTCCTGAGCGAAAAGGGCCCCATACGTTTTCTGCTCCCTTTTGGACCAGGAATCCAACTGCGCCATGCGCGGGCCTCTCCGGGCACCGTAAAAAACCTCATTTTCGTAACCCTAACCCTAGGTGCTAGTCGGGGTTAGACAATTGCTCGGCAACGAAACTCCTGAGCGAAAAGGGCCCCATACGTTTTCTGCTCCCTTTTGGACCAGGAATCCAACTGCGCCATGCGCGGGCCTCTCCGGGCACCGTAAAAAACCTCATTTTCGTAACCCTAACCCTAGATGTGGGTATGGCAATTTGCAATGGTTCGGCAACGAAACTCCTGAGCGAAAAGGGCCCCATACGTTTTCTGCTCCCTTTTGGACCAGGAATCCAACTGCGCCATGCGCGGGCCTCTCCGGGCACCGTAAAAAACCTCATTTTCGTAACCCTAACCCTAGATGTGGGTATGGCAATTTGCAATGGTTCGGCAACGAAACTCCTGAGCGAAAAGGGCCCCATACGTTTTCTGCTCCCTTTTGGACCAGGAATCCAACTGCGCCATGCGCGGGCCTCTCCGGGCACCGTAAAAAACCTCATTTTCGTAACCCTAACCCTAGATGTGGGTATGGCAATTTGCAATGGTTCGGCAACGAAACTCCTGAGCGAAAAGGGCCCCATACGTTTTCTGCTCCCTTTTGGACCAGGAATCCAACTGCGCCATGCGCGGGCCTCTCCGGGCACCGTAAAAAACCTCATTTTCGTAACCCTAACCCTAGATGTGGGTATGGCAATTTGCAATGGTTCGGCAACGAAACTCCTGAGCGAAAAGGGCCCCATACATTTTCTGCTCCCTTTTGGACCAGGAATCCAACTGCGCCATGCGCGGGCCTCTCCGGGCACCGTAAAAAACCTCATTTTCGTAACCCTAACCCTAGGTGCTAGTCGGGGTTAGACAATTGCTCGGCAACGAAACTCCTGAGCGAAAAGGGCCCCATACGTTTTCTGCTCCCTTTTGGACCAGGAATCCAACTGCGCCATGCGCGGGCCTCTCCGGGCACCGTAAAAAACCTCATTTTCGTAACCCTAACCCTAGGTGCTAGTCGGGGTTAGACAATTGCTCGGCAACGAAACTCCTGAGCGAAAAGGGCCCCATACGTTTTCTGCTCCCTTTTGGACCAGGAATCCAACTGCGCCATGCGCGGGCCTCTCCGGGCACCGTAAAAAACCTCATTTTCGTAACCCTAACCCTAGATGTGGGTATGGCAATTTGCAATGGTTCGGCAACGAAACTCCTGAGCGAAAAGGGCCCCATACGTTTTCTGCTCCCTTTTGGACCAGGAATCCAACTGCGCCATGCGCGGGCCTCTCCGGGCACCGTAAAAAACCTCATTTTCGTAACCCTAACCCTAGATGTGGGTATGGCAATTTGCAATGGTTCGGCAACGAAACTCCTGAGCGAAAAGGGCCCCATACGTTTTCTGCTCCCTTTTGGACCAGGAATCCAACTGCGCCATGCGCGGGCCTCTCCGGGCACCGTAAAAAACCTCATTTTCGTAACCCTAACCCTAGATGTGGGTATGGCAATTTGCAATGGTTCGGCAACGAAACTCCTGAGCGAAAAGGGCCCCATACGTTTTCTGCTCCCTTTTGGACCAGGAATCCAACTGCGCCATGCGCGGGCCTCTCCGGGCACCGTAAAAAACCTCATTTTCGTAACCCTAACCCTAGATGTGGGTATGGCAATTTGCAATGGTTCGGCAACGAAACTCCTGAGCGAAAAGGGCCCCATACATTTTCTGCTCCCTTTTGGACCAGGAATCCAACTGCGCCATGCGCGGGCCTCTCCGGGCACCGTAAAAAACCTCATTTTCGTAACCCTAACCCTAGGTGCTAGTCGGGGTTAGACAATTGCTCGGCAACGAAACTCCTGAGCGAAAAGGGCCCCATACGTTTTCTGCTCCCTTTTGGACCAGGAATCCAACTGCGCCATGCGCGGGCCTCTCCGGGCACCGTAAAAAACCTCATTTTCGTAACCCTAACCCTAGGTGCTAGTCGGGGTTAGACAATTGCTCGGCAACGAAACTCCTGAGCGAAAAGGGCCCCATACGTTTTCTGCTCCCTTTTGGACCAGGAATCCAACTGCACCATGCGCGGGCCTCTCCGGGCACCGTAAAAAACCTCATTTTCGTAACCCTAACCCTAGATGTGGGTATGGCAATTTGCAATGGTTCGGCAACGAAACTCCTGAGCGAAAAGGGCCCCATACGTTTTCTGCTCCCTTTTGGACCAGGAATCCAACTGCGCCATGCGCGGGCCTCTCCGGGCACCGTAAAAAACCTCATTTTCGTAACCCTAACCCTAGGTGCTAGTCGGGGTTAGACAATTGCTCGGCAACGAAACTCCTGAGGGAAAAGGGCCCCATACGTTTTCTGCTCCCTTTTGGACCAGGAATCCAACTGCGCCATGCGCGGGCCTCTCCGGGCACCGTAAAAAAACTCATTTTCGTAACCCTAACCCTAGGTGCTAGTCGGGGTTAGACAATTGCTCGGCAACGAAACTCCTGAGCGAAAAGGGCCCCATACGTTTTCTGCTCCCTTTTGGACCAGGAATCCAACTGCGCCATGCGCGGGCCTCTCCGGGCACCGTAAAAAACCTCATTTTCGTAACCCTAACCCTAGGTGCTAGTCGGGGTTAGACAATTGCTCGGCAACGAAACTCCTGAGCGAAAAGGGCCCCATACGTTTTCTGCTCCCTTTTGGACCAGGAATCCAACTGCGCCATGCGCGGGCCTCTCCGGGCACCGTAAAAAACCTCATTTTCGTAACCCTAACCCTAGATGTGGGTATGGCAATTTGCAATGGTTCGGCAACAAAACTCCTGAGCGAAAAGGGCCCCATACGTTTTCTGCTCCCTTTTGGACCAGGAATCCAACTGCGCCATGCGCGGGCCTCTCCTGGCACCGTATAGGTGCAAGTCGGGGTTAGACAATTGCCATGCAAAAAGGCCTGGCACATTTGGAGGAATATTGATAGAACACTACCTGTTATTATTGAACCATTCCACTTCAGACTCATAGTACCTCACCCCGGGGGTTCACCCAGAAACTTTCAGAAAAAACTGATGTAGCATTTCAGAATAAAAGCCTTCTAACTATTCATATTTCACTGCATCACATGTACATTTGGAGGAATATTGATAGAAAACTACCTGTTATTATTGAACCATTCGACTTCACACTCATAGTACTCCACCCCAGGAACCAGGAATCCAACTGCGCCATGCGCGGGCCTCTCCGCGCACCGTAAAAAACCTCATTTTCGTAACCCTAACCCTAGATGTGGGTATGGCAATTTGCAATGGTTCGGCAACGAAACTCCTGAGCGAAAAGGGCCCCATACGTTTTCTGCTCCCTTTTGGACCAGGAATCCAACTGCGCCATGCGCGGGCCTCTCCGGGCACCGTAAAAAACCTCATTTTCGTAACCCTAACCCTAGGTGCTAGTCGGGGTTAGACAATTGCTCGGCAACGAAACTCCTGAGCGAAAAGGGCCCAATACATTTTCTGCTCCCTTTTGGACCAGGAATCCAACTGCGCCATGCGCGGGCCTCTCCGGGCACCGTAAAAAACCTCATTTTCGTAACCCTAACCCTAGATGTGGGTATGGCAATTTGCAATGGTTCGGCAACGAAACTCCTGAGCGAAAAGGGCCCCATACGTTTTCTGCTCCCTTTTGGACCAGGAATCCAACTGCGCCATGCGCGGGCCTCTCCGGGCACCGTAAAAAACCTCATTTTCGTAACCCTAACCCTAGATGTGGGTATGGCAATTTGCAATGGTTCGGCAACGAAACTCCTGAGCGAAAAGGGCCCCATACGTTTTCTGCTCCCTTTTGGACCAGGAATCCAACTGCGCCATGCGCGGGCCTCTCCGGGCACCGTAAAAAACCTCATTTTCGTAACCCTAACCCTAGATGTGGGTATGGCAATTTGCAATGGTTCGGCAACGAAACTCCTGAGCGAAAAGGGCCCCATACGTTTTCTGCTCCCTTTTGGACCAGGAATCCAACTGCGCCATGCGCGGGCCTCTCCGGGCACCGTAAAAAACCTCATTTTCGTAACCCTAACCCTAGATGTGGGTATGGCAATTTGCAATGGTTCGGCAACGAAACTCCTGAGCGAAAAGGGCCCCATACGTTTTCTGCTCCCTTTTGGACCAGGAATCCAACTGCGCCATGCGCGGGCCTCTCCGGGCACCGTAAAAAACCTCATTTTCGTAACCCTAACCCTAGATGTGGGTATGGCAATTTGCAATGGTTCGGCAACGAAACTCCTGAGCGAAAAGGGCCCCATACGTTTTCTGCTCCCTTTTGGACCAGGAATCCAACTGCGCCATGCGCGGGCCTCTCCGGGCACCGTAAAAAACCTCATTTTCGTAACCCTAACCCTAGGTGCTAGTCGGGGTTAGACAATTGCTCGGCAACGAAACTCCTGAGCGAAAAGGGCCCAATACATTTTCTGCTCCCTTTTGGACCAGGAATCCAACTGCGCCATGCGCGGGCCTCTCCGGGCAACGTAAAAAACCTCATTTTCGTAACCCTAACCCTAGATGTGGGTATGGCAATTTGCAATGGTTCGGCAACGAAACTCCTGATTGAAAAGGGCCCCATACGTTTTCTGCTCCCTTTTGGACCAGGAATCCAACTGCGCCATGCGCGGGCCTCTCCGGGCACCGTAAAAAACCTCATTTTCGTAACCCTAACCCTAGATGTGGGTATGGCAATTTGCAATGGTTCGGCAACGAAACTCCTGAGCGAAAAGGGCCCCATACGTTTTCTGCTCCCTTTTGGACCAGGAATCCAACTGCGCCATGCGCGGGCCTCTCCGGGCACCGTAAAAAACCTCATTTTCGTAACCCTAACCCTAGATGTGGGTATGGCAATTTGCAATGGTTCGGCAACGAAACTCCTGAGCGAAAAGGGCCCCATACGTTTTCTGCTCCCTTTTGGACCAGGAATCCAACTGCGCCATGCGCGGGCCTCTCCGGGCACCGTAAAAAACCTCATTTTCGTAACCCTAACCCTAGATGTGGGTATGGCAATTTGCAATGGTTCGGCAACGAAACTCCTGAGCGAAAAGGGCCCCATACGTTTTCTGCTCCCTTTTGGACCAGGAATCCAACTGCGCCATGCGCGGGCCTCTCCGGGCACCGTAAAAAACCTCATTTTCGTAACCCTAACCCTAGATGTGGGTATGGCAATTTGCAATGGTTCGGCAACGAAACTCCTGAGCGAAAAGGGCCCCATACGTTTTCTGCTCCCTTTTGGACCAGGAATCCAACTGCGCCATGCGCGGGCCTCTCCGGGCACCGTAAAAAACCTCATTTTCGTAACCCTAACCCTAGGTGCTAGTCAGGGTTAGACAATTGCTCGGCAACGAAACTCCTGAGCGAAAAGGGCCCAATACATTTTCTGCTCCCTTTTGGACCAGGAATCCAACTGCGCCATGCGCGGGCCTCTCCGGGCACCGTAAAAAACCTCATTTTCGTAACCCTAACCCTAGATGTGGGTATGGCAATTTGCAATGGTTCGGCAACGAAACTCCTGAGCGAAAAGGGCCCCATACGTTTTCTGCTCCCTTTTGGACCAGGAATCCAACTGCGCCATGCGCGGGCCTCTCCGGGCACCGTAAAAAACCTCATTTTCGTAACCCTAACCCTAGATGTGGGTATGGCAATTTGCAATGGTTCGGCAACGAAACTCCTGAGCGAAAAGGGCCCCATACGTTTTCTGCTCCCTTTTGGACCAGGAATCCAACTGCGCCATGCGCGGGCCTCTCCGGGCACCGTAAAAAACCTCATTTTCGTAACCCTAACCCTAGATGTGGGTATGGCAATTTGCAATGGTTCGGCAACGAAACTCCTGAGCGAAAAGGGCCCCATACGTTTTCTGCTCCCTTTTGGACCAGGAATCCAACTGCGCCATGCGCGGGCCTCTCCGGGCACCGTAAAAAACCTCATTTTCGTAACCCTAACCCTAGGTGCTAGTCGGGGTTAGACAATTGCTCGGCAACGAAACTCCTGAGCGAAAAGGGCCCAATACATTTTCTGCTCCCTTTTGGACCAGGAATCCAACTGCGCCATGCGCGGGCCTCTCCGGGCACCGTAAAAAACCTCATTTTCGTAACCCTAACCCTAGATGTGGGTATGGCAATTTGCAATGGTTCGGCAACGAAACTCCTGAGCGAAAAGGGCCCCATACGTTTTCTGCTCCCTTTTGGACCAGGAATCCAACTGCGCCATGCGCGGGCCTCTCCGGGCACCGTAAAAAACCTCATTTTCGTAACCCTAACCCTAGATGTGGGTATGGCAATTTGCAATGGTTCGGCAACGAAACTCCTGAGCGAAAAGGGCCCCATACGTTTTCTGCTCCCTTTTGGACCAGGAATCCAACTGCGCCATGCGCGGGCCTCTCCGGGCACCGTAAAAAACCTCATTTTCGTAACCCTAACCCTAGGTGCTAGTCGGGGTTAGACAATTGCTCGGCAACGAAACTCCTGAGCGAAAAGGGCCCCATACGTTTTCTGCTCCCTTTTGGACCAGGAATCCAACTGCACCATGCGCGGGCCTCTCCGGGCACCGTAAAAAACCTCATTTTCGTAACCCTAACCCTAGATGTGGGTATGGCAATTTGCAATGGTTCGGCAACGAAACTCCTGAGCGAAAAGGGCCCCATACGTTTTCTGCTCCCTTTTGGACCAGGAATCCAACTGCGCCATGCGCGGGCCTCTCCGGGCACCGTAAAAAACCTCATTTTCGTAACCCTAACCCTAGATGTGGGTATGGCAATTTGCAATGGTTCGGCAACGAAACTCCTGAGCGAAAAGGGCCCCATACGTTTTCTGCTCCCTTTTGGACCAGGAATCCAACTGCGCCATGCGCGGGCCTCTCCGGGCACCGTAAAAAACCTCATTTTCGTAACCCTAACCCTAGATGTGGGTATGGCAATTTGCAATGGTTCGGCAACGAAACTCCTGAGCGAAAAGGGCCCCATACGTTTTCTGCTCCCTTTTGGACCAGGAATCCAACTGCGCCATGCGCGGGCCTCTCCGGGCACCGTAAAAAACCTCATTTTCGTAACCCTAACCCTAGATGTGGGTATGGCAATTTGCAATGGTTCGGCAACGAAACTCCTGAGCGAAAAGGGCCCCATACATTTTCTGCTCCCTTTTGGACCAGGAATCCAACTGCGCCATGCGCGGGCCTCTCCGGGCACCGTAAAAAACCTCATTTTCGTAACCCTAACCCTAGGTGCTAGTCGGGGTTAGACAATTGCTCGGCAACGAAACTCCTGAGCGAAAAGGGCCCCATACGTTTTCTGCTCCCTTTTGGACCAGGAATCCAACTGCGCCATGCGCGGGCCTCTCCGGGCACCGTAAAAAACCTCATTTTCGTAACCCTAACCCTAGGTGCTAGTCGGGGTTAGACAATTGCTCGGCAACGAAACTCCTGAGCGAAAAGGGCCCCATACGTTTTCTGCTCCCTTTTGGACCAGGAATCCAACTGCACCATGCGCGGGCCTCTCCGGGCACCGTAAAAAACCTCATTTTCGTAACCCTAACCCTAGATGTGGGTATGGCAATTTGCAATGGTTCGGCAACGAAACTCCTGAGCGAAAAGGGCCCCATACGTTTTCTGCTCCCTTTTGGACCAGGAATCCAACTGCGCCATGCGCGGGCCTCTCCGGGCACCGTAAAAAACCTCATTTTCGTAACCCTAACCCTAGGTGCTAGTCGGGGTTAGACAATTGCTCGGCAACGAAACTCCTGAGGGAAAAGGGCCCCATACGTTTTCTGCTCCCTTTTGGACCAGGAATCCAACTGCGCCATGCGCGGGCCTCTCCGGGCACCGTAAAAAAACTCATTTTCGTAACCCTAACCCTAGGTGCTAGTCGGGGTTAGACAATTGCTCGGCAACGAAACTCCTGAGCGAAAAGGGCCCCATACGTTTTCTGCTCCCTTTTGGACCAGGAATCCAACTGCGCCATGCGCGGGCCTCTCCGGGCACCGTAAAAAACCTCATTTTCGTAACCCTAACCCTAGGTGCTAGTCGGGGTTAGACAATTGCTCGGCAACGAAACTCCTGAGCGAAAAGGGCCCCATACGTTTTCTGCTCCCTTTTGGACCAGGAATCCAACTGCGCCATGCGCGGGCCTCTCCGGGCACCGTAAAAAACCTCATTTTCGTAACCCTAACCCTAGATGTGGGTATGGCAATTTGCAATGGTTCGGCAACAAAACTCCTGAGCGAAAAGGGCCCCATACGTTTTCTGCTCCCTTTTGGACCAGGAATCCAACTGCGCCATGCGCGGGCCTCTCCTGGCACCGTATAGGTGCAAGTCGGGGTTAGACAATTGCCATGCAAAAAGGCCTGGCACATTTGGAGGAATATTGATAGAACACTACCTGTTATTATTGAACCATTCCACTTCAGACTCATAGTACCTCACCCCGGGGGTTCACCCAGAAACTTTCAGAAAAAACTGATGTAGCATTTCAGAATAAAAGCCTTCTAACTATTCATATTTCACTGCATCACATGTACATTTGGAGGAATATTGATAGAAAACTACCTGTTATTATTGAACCATTCGACTTCACACTCATAGTACTCCACCCCAGGAACCAGGAATCCAACTGCGCCATGCGCGGGCCTCTCCGCGCACCGTAAAAAACCTCATTTTCGTAACCCTAACCCTAGATGTGGGTATGGCAATTTGCAATGGTTCGGCAACGAAACTCCTGAGCGAAAAGGGCCCCATACGTTTTCTGCTCCCTTTTGGACCAGGAATCCAACTGCGCCATGCGCGGGCCTCTCCGGGCACCGTAAAAAACCTCATTTTCGTAACCCTAACCCTAGGTGCTAGTCGGGGTTAGACAATTGCTCGGCAACGAAACTCCTGAGCGAAAAGGGCCCAATACATTTTCTGCTCCCTTTTGGACCAGGAATCCAACTGCGCCATGCGCGGGCCTCTCCGGGCACCGTAAAAAACCTCATTTTCGTAACCCTAACCCTAGATGTGGGTATGGCAATTTGCAATGGTTCGGCAACGAAACTCCTGAGCGAAAAGGGCCCCATACGTTTTCTGCTCCCTTTTGGACCAGGAATCCAACTGCGCCATGCGCGGGCCTCTCCGGGCACCGTAAAAAACCTCATTTTCGTAACCCTAACCCTAGATGTGGGTATGGCAATTTGCAATGGTTCGGCAACGAAACTCCTGAGCGAAAAGGGCCCCATACGTTTTCTGCTCCCTTTTGGACCAGGAATCCAACTGCGCCATGCGCGGGCCTCTCCGGGCACCGTAAAAAACCTCATTTTCGTAACCCTAACCCTAGATGTGGGTATGGCAATTTGCAATGGTTCGGCAACGAAACTCCTGAGCGAAAAGGGCCCCATACGTTTTCTGCTCCCTTTTGGACCAGGAATCCAACTGCGCCATGCGCGGGCCTCTCCGGGCACCGTAAAAAACCTCATTTTCGTAACCCTAACCCTAGATGTGGGTATGGCAATTTGCAATGGTTCGGCAACGAAACTCCTGAGCGAAAAGGGCCCCATACGTTTTCTGCTCCCTTTTGGACCAGGAATCCAACTGCGCCATGCGCGGGCCTCTCCGGGCACCGTAAAAAACCTCATTTTCGTAACCCTAACCCTAGATGTGGGTATGGCAATTTGCAATGGTTCGGCAACGAAACTCCTGAGCGAAAAGGGCCCCATACGTTTTCTGCTCCCTTTTGGACCAGGAATCCAACTGCGCCATGCGCGGGCCTCTCCGGGCACCGTAAAAAACCTCATTTTCGTAACCCTAACCCTAGGTGCTAGTCGGGGTTAGACAATTGCTCGGCAACGAAACTCCTGAGCGAAAAGGGCCCAATACATTTTCTGCTCCCTTTTGGACCAGGAATCCAACTGCGCCATGCGCGGGCCTCTCCGGGCAACGTAAAAAACCTCATTTTCGTAACCCTAACCCTAGATGTGGGTATGGCAATTTGCAATGGTTCGGCAACGAAACTCCTGATTGAAAAGGGCCCCATACGTTTTCTGCTCCCTTTTGGACCAGGAATCCAACTGCGCCATGCGCGGGCCTCTCCGGGCACCGTAAAAAACCTCATTTTCGTAACCCTAACCCTAGATGTGGGTATGGCAATTTGCAATGGTTCGGCAACGAAACTCCTGAGCGAAAAGGGCCCCATACGTTTTCTGCTCCCTTTTGGACCAGGAATCCAACTGCGCCATGCGCGGGCCTCTCCGGGCACCGTAAAAAACCTCATTTTCGTAACCCTAACCCTAGATGTGGGTATGGCAATTTGCAATGGTTCGGCAACGAAACTCCTGAGCGAAAAGGGCCCCATACGTTTTCTGCTCCCTTTTGGACCAGGAATCCAACTGCGCCATGCGCGGGCCTCTCCGGGCACCGTAAAAAACCTCATTTTCGTAACCCTAACCCTAGGTGCTAGTCGGGGTTAGACAATTGCTCGGCAACGAAACTCCTGAGCGAAAAGGGCCCCATACGTTTTCTGCTCCCTTTTGGACCAGGAATCCAACTGCGCCATGCGCGGGCCTCTCCGGGCACCGTAAAAAACCTCATTTTCGTAACCCTAACCCTAGGTGCTAGTCGGGGTTAGACAATTGCTCGGCAACGAAACTCCTGAGCGAAAAGGGCCCCATACGTTTTCTGCTCCCTTTTGGACCAGGAATCCAACTGCACCATGCGCGGGCCTCTCCGGGCACCGTAAAAAACCTCATTTTCGTAACCCTAACCCTAGATGTGGGTATGGCAATTTGCAATGGTTCGGCAACGAAACTCCTGAGCGAAAAGGGCCCCATACGTTTTCTGCTCCCTTTTGGACCAGGAATCCAACTGCGCCATGCGCGGGCCTCTCCGGGCACCGTAAAAAACCTCATTTTCGTAACCCTAACCCTAGGTGCTAGTCGGGGTTAGACAATTGCTCGGCAACGAAACTCCTGAGGGAAAAGGGCCCCATACGTTTTCTGCTCCCTTTTGGACCAGGAATCCAACTGCGCCATGCGCGGGCCTCTCCGGGCACCGTAAAAAAACTCATTTTCGTAACCCTAACCCTAGGTGCTAGTCGGGGTTAGACAATTGCTCGGCAACGAAACTCCTGAGCGAAAAGGGCCCCATACGTTTTCTGCTCCCTTTTGGACCAGGAATCCAACTGCGCCATGCGCGGGCCTCTCCGGGCACCGTAAAAAACCTCATTTTCGTAACCCTAACCCTAGGTGCTAGTCGGGGTTAGACAATTGCTCGGCAACGAAACTCCTGAGCGAAAAGGGCCCCATACGTTTTCTGCTCCCTTTTGGACCAGGAATCCAACTGCGCCATGCGCGGGCCTCTCCGGGCACCGTAAAAAACCTCATTTTCGTAACCCTAACCCTAGATGTGGGTATGGCAATTTGCAATGGTTCGGCAACAAAACTCCTGAGCGAAAAGGGCCCCATACGTTTTCTGCTCCCTTTTGGACCAGGAATCCAACTGCGCCATGCGCGGGCCTCTCCTGGCACCGTATAGGTGCAAGTCGGGGTTAGACAATTGCCATGCAAAAAGGCCTGGCACATTTGGAGGAATATTGATAGAACACTACCTGTTATTATTGAACCATTCCACTTCAGACTCATAGTACCTCACCCCGGGGGTTCACCCAGAAACTTTCAGAAAAAACTGATGTAGCATTTCAGAATAAAAGCCTTCTAACTATTCATATTTCACTGCATCACATGTACATTTGGAGGAATATTGATAGAAAACTACCTGTTATTATTGAACCATTCGACTTCACACTCATAGTACTCCACCCCAGGAACCAGGAATCCAACTGCGCCATGCGCGGGCCTCTCCGCGCACCGTAAAAAACCTCATTTTCGTAACCCTAACCCTAGATGTGGGTATGGCAATTTGCAATGGTTCGGCAACGAAACTCCTGAGCGAAAAGGGCCCCATACGTTTTCTGCTCCCTTTTGGACCAGGAATCCAACTGCGCCATGCGCGGGCCTCTCCGGGCACCGTAAAAAACCTCATTTTCGTAACCCTAACCCTAGGTGCTAGTCGGGGTTAGACAATTGCTCGGCAACGAAACTCCTGAGCGAAAAGGGCCCAATACATTTTCTGCTCCCTTTTGGACCAGGAATCCAACTGCGCCATGCGCGGGCCTCTCCGGGCACCGTAAAAAACCTCATTTTCGTAACCCTAACCCTAGATGTGGGTATGGCAATTTGCAATGGTTCGGCAACGAAACTCCTGAGCGAAAAGGGCCCCATACGTTTTCTGCTCCCTTTTGGACCAGGAATCCAACTGCGCCATGCGCGGGCCTCTCCGGGCACCGTAAAAAACCTCATTTTCGTAACCCTAACCCTAGATGTGGGTATGGCAATTTGCAATGGTTCGGCAACGAAACTCCTGAGCGAAAAGGGCCCCATACGTTTTCTGCTCCCTTTTGGACCAGGAATCCAACTGCGCCATGCGCGGGCCTCTCCGGGCACCGTAAAAAACCTCATTTTCGTAACCCTAACCCTAGATGTGGGTATGGCAATTTGCAATGGTTCGGCAACGAAACTCCTGAGCGAAAAGGGCCCCATACGTTTTCTGCTCCCTTTTGGACCAGGAATCCAACTGCGCCATGCGCGGGCCTCTCCGGGCACCGTAAAAAACCTCATTTTCGTAACCCTAACCCTAGATGTGGGTATGGCAATTTGCAATGGTTCGGCAACGAAACTCCTGAGCGAAAAGGGCCCCATACGTTTTCTGCTCCCTTTTGGACCAGGAATCCAACTGCGCCATGCGCGGGCCTCTCCGGGCACCGTAAAAAACCTCATTTTCGTAACCCTAACCCTAGATGTGGGTATGGCAATTTGCAATGGTTCGGCAACGAAACTCCTGATTGAAAAGGGCCCCATACGTTTTCTGCTCCCTTTTGGACCAGGAATCCAACTGCGCCATGCGCGGGCCTCTCCGGGCACCGTAAAAAACCTCATTTTCGTAACCCTAACCCTAGATGTGGGTATGGCAATTTGCAATGGTTCGGCAACGAAACTCCTGATTGAAAAGGGCCCCATACGTTTTCTGCTCCCTTTTGGACCAGGAATCCAACTGCGCCATGCGCGGGCCTCTCCGGGCACCGTAAAAAACCTCATTTTCGTAACCCTAACCCTAGATGTGGGTATGGCAATTTGCAATGGTTCGGCAACGAAACTCCTGAGCGAAAAGGGCCCCATACGTTTTCTGCTCCCTTTTGGACCAGGAATCCAACTGCGCCATGCGCGGGCCTCTCCGGGCACCGTAAAAAACCTCATTTTCGTAACCCTAACCCTAGATGTGGGTATGGCAATTTGCAATGGTTCGGCAACGAAACTCCTGAGCGAAAAGGGCCCCATACGTTTTCTGCTCCCTTTTGGACCAGGAATCCAACTGCGCCATGCGCGGGCCTCTCCGGGCACCGTAAAAAACCTCATTTTCGTAACCCTAACCCTAGATGTGGGTATGGCAATTTGCAATGGTTCGGCAACGAAACTCCTGAGCGAAAAGGGCCCCATACGTTTTCTGCTCCCTTTTGGACCAGGAATCCAACTGCGCCATGCGCGGGCCTCTCCGGGCACCGTAAAAAACCTCATTTTCGTAACCCTAACCCTAGATGTGGGTATGGCAATTTGCAATGGTTCGGCAACGAAACTCCTGAGCGAAAAGGGCCCCATACGTTTTCTGCTCCCTTTTGGACCAGGAATCCAACTGCGCCATGCGCGGGCCTCTCCGGGCACCGTAAAAAACCTCATTTTCGTAACCCTAACCCTAGGTGCTAGTCGGGGTTAGACAATTGCTCGGCAACGAAACTCCTGAGCGAAAAGGGCCCAATACATTTTCTGCTCCCTTTTGGACCAGGAATCCAACTGCGCCATGCGCGGGCCTCTCCGGGCACCGTAAAAAACCTCATTTTCGTAACCCTAACCCTAGATGTGGGTATGGCAATTTGCAATGGTTCGGCAACGAAACTCCTGAGCGAAAAGGGCCCCATACGTTTTCTGCTCCCTTTTGGACCAGGAATCCAACTGCGCCATGCGCGGGCCTCTCCGGGCACCGTAAAAAACCTCATTTTCGTAACCCTAACCCTAGATGTGGGTATGGCAATTTGCAATGGTTCGGCAACGAAACTCCTGAGCGAAAAGGGCCCCATACGTTTTCTGCTCCCTTTTGGACCAGGAATCCAACTGCGCCATGCGCGGGCCTCTCCGGGCACCGTAAAAAACCTCATTTTCGTAACCCTAACCCTAGATGTGGGTATGGCAATTTGCAATGGTTCGGCAACGAAACTCCTGAGCGAAAAGGGCCCCATACGTTTTCTGCTCCCTTTTGGACCAGGAATCCAACTGCGCCATGCGCGGGCCTCTCCGGGCACCGTAAAAAACCTCATTTTCGTAACCCTAACCCTAGGTGCTAGTCGGGGTTAGACAATTGCTCGGCAACGAAACTCCTGAGCGAAAAGGGCCCAATACATTTTCTGCTCCCTTTTGGACCAGGAATCCAACTGCGCCATGCGCGGGCCTCTCCGGGCACCGTAAAAAACCTCATTTTCGTAACCCTAACCCTAGATGTGGGTATGGCAATTTGCAATGGTTCGGCAACGAAACTCCTGAGCGAAAAGGGCCCCATACGTTTTCTGCTCCCTTTTGGACCAGGAATCCAACTGCGCCATGCGCGGGCCTCTCCGGGCACCGTAAAAAACCTCATTTTCGTAACCCTAACCCTAGATGTGGGTATGGCAATTTGCAATGGTTCGGCAACGAAACTCCTGAGCGAAAAGGGCCCCATACGTTTTCTGCTCCCTTTTGGACCAGGAATCCAACTGCGCCATGCGCGGGCCTCTCCGGGCACCGTAAAAAACCTCATTTTCGTAACCCTAACCCTAGATGTGGGTATGGCAATTTGCAATGGTTCGGCAACGAAACTCCTGAGCGAAAAGGGCCCCATACGTTTTCTGCTCCCTTTTGGACCAGGAATCCAACTGCGCCATGCGCGGGCCTCTCCGGGCACCGTAAAAAACCTCATTTTCGTAACCCTAACCCTAGGTGCTAGTCGGGGTTAGACAATTGCTCGGCAACGAAACTCCTGAGCGAAAAGGGCCCCATACGTTTTCTGCTCCCTTTTGGACCAGGAATCCAACTGCACCATGCGCGGGCCTCTCCGGGCACCGTAAAAAACCTCATTTTCGTAACCCTAACCCTAGATGTGGGTATGGCAATTTGCAATGGTTCGGCAACGAAACTCCTGAGCGAAAAGGGCCCCATACGTTTTCTGCTCCCTTTTGGACCAGGAATCCAACTGCGCCATGCGCGGGCCTCTCCTGGCACCGTATAGGTGCAAGTCGGGGTTAGACAATTGCCATGCAAAAAGGCCTGGCACATTTGGAGGAATATTGATAGAACACTACCTGTTATTATTGAACCATTCCACTTCAGACTCATAGTACCTCACCCCGGGGGTTCACCCAGAAACTTTCAGAAAAAACTGATGTAGCATTTCAGAATAAAAGCCTTCTAACTATTCATATTTCACTGCATCACATGTACATTTGGAGGAATATTGATAGAAAACTACCTGTTATTATTGAACCATTCGACTTCACACTCATAGTACTCCACCCCAGGAACCAGGAATCCAACTGCGCCATGCGCGGGCCTCTCCGCGCACCGTAAAAAACCTCATTTTCGTAACCCTAACCCTAGATGTGGGTATGGCAATTTGCAATGGTTCGGCAACGAAACTCCTGAGCGAAAAGGGCCCCATACGTTTTCTGCTCCCTTTTGGACCAGGAATCCAACTGCGCCATGCGCGGGCCTCTCCGGGCACCGTAAAAAACCTCATTTTCGTAACCCTAACCCTAGGTGCTAGTCGGGGTTAGACAATTGCTCGGCAACGAAACTCCTGAGCGAAAAGGGCCCAATACATTTTCTGCTCCCTTTTGGACCAGGAATCCAACTGCGCCATGCGCGGGCCTCTCCGGGCACCGTAAAAAACCTCATTTTCGTAACCCTAACCCTAGATGTGGGTATGGCAATTTGCAATGGTTCGGCAACGAAACTCCTGAGCGAAAAGGGCCCCATACGTTTTCTGCTCCCTTTTGGACCAGGAATCCAACTGCGCCATGCGCGGGCCTCTCCGGGCACCGTAAAAAACCTCATTTTCGTAACCCTAACCCTAGATGTGGGTATGGCAATTTGCAATGGTTCGGCAACGAAACTCCTGAGCGAAAAGGGCCCCATACGTTTTCTGCTCCCTTTTGGACCAGGAATCCAACTGCGCCATGCGCGGGCCTCTCCGGGCACCGTAAAAAACCTCATTTTCGTAACCCTAACCCTAGATGTGGGTATGGCAATTTGCAATGGTTCGGCAACGAAACTCCTGAGCGAAAAGGGCCCCATACGTTTTCTGCTCCCTTTTGGACCAGGAATCCAACTGCGCCATGCGCGGGCCTCTCCGGGCACCGTAAAAAACCTCATTTTCGTAACCCTAACCCTAGATGTGGGTATGGCAATTTGCAATGGTTCGGCAACGAAACTCCTGAGCGAAAAGGGCCCCATACGTTTTCTGCTCCCTTTTGGACCAGGAATCCAACTGCGCCATGCGCGGGCCTCTCCGGGCACCGTAAAAAACCTCATTTTCGTAACCCTAACCCTAGATGTGGGTATGGCAATTTGCAATGGTTCGGCAACGAAACTCCTGATTGAAAAGGGCCCCATACGTTTTCTGCTCCCTTTTGGACCAGGAATCCAACTGCGCCATGCGCGGGCCTCTCCGGGCACCGTAAAAAACCTCATTTTCGTAACCCTAACCCTAGATGTGGGTATGGCAATTTGCAATGGTTCGGCAACGAAACTCCTGATTGAAAAGGGCCCCATACGTTTTCTGCTCCCTTTTGGACCAGGAATCCAACTGCGCCATGCGCGGGCCTCTCCGGGCACCGTAAAAAACCTCATTTTCGTAACCCTAACCCTAGATGTGGGTATGGCAATTTGCAATGGTTCGGCAACGAAACTCCTGAGCGAAAAGGGCCCCATACGTTTTCTGCTCCCTTTTGGACCAGGAATCCAACTGCGCCATGCGCGGGCCTCTCCGGGCACCGTAAAAAACCTCATTTTCGTAACCCTAACCCTAGATGTGGGTATGGCAATTTGCAATGGTTCGGCAACGAAACTCCTGAGCGAAAAGGGCCCCATACGTTTTCTGCTCCCTTTTGGACCAGGAATCCAACTGCGCCATGCGCGGGCCTCTCCGGGCACCGTAAAAAACCTCATTTTCGTAACCCTAACCCTAGATGTGGGTATGGCAATTTGCAATGGTTCGGCAACGAAACTCCTGAGCGAAAAGGGCCCCATACGTTTTCTGCTCCCTTTTGGACCAGGAATCCAACTGCGCCATGCGCGGGCCTCTCCGGGCACCGTAAAAAACCTCATTTTCGTAACCCTAACCCTAGATGTGGGTATGGCAATTTGCAATGGTTCGGCAACGAAACTCCTGAGCGAAAAGGGCCCCATACGTTTTCTGCTCCCTTTTGGACCAGGAATCCAACTGCGCCATGCGCGGGCCTCTCCGGGCACCGTAAAAAACCTCATTTTCGTAACCCTAACCCTAGGTGCTAGTCGGGGTTAGACAATTGCTCGGCAACGAAACTCCTGAGCGAAAAGGGCCCAATACATTTTCTGCTCCCTTTTGGACCAGGAATCCAACTGCGCCATGCGCGGGCCTCTCCGGGCACCGTAAAAAACCTCATTTTCGTAACCCTAACCCTAGATGTGGGTATGGCAATTTGCAATGGTTCGGCAACGAAACTCCTGAGCGAAAAGGGCCCCATACGTTTTCTGCTCCCTTTTGGACCAGGAATCCAACTGCGCCATGCGCGGGCCTCTCCGGGCACCGTAAAAAACCTCATTTTCGTAACCCTAACCCTAGATGTGGGTATGGCAATTTGCAATGGTTCGGCAACGAAACTCCTGAGCGAAAAGGGCCCCATACGTTTTCTGCTCCCTTTTGGACCAGGAATCCAACTGCGCCATGCGCGGGCCTCTCCGGGCACCGTAAAAAACCTCATTTTCGTAACCCTAACCCTAGATGTGGGTATGGCAATTTGCAATGGTTCGGCAACGAAACTCCTGAGCGAAAAGGGCCCCATACGTTTTCTGCTCCCTTTTGGACCAGGAATCCAACTGCGCCATGCGCGGGCCTCTCCGGGCACCGTAAAAAACCTCATTTTCGTAACCCTAACCCTAGGTGCTAGTCGGGGTTAGACAATTGCTCGGCAACGAAACTCCTGAGCGAAAAGGGCCCAATACATTTTCTGCTCCCTTTTGGACCAGGAATCCAACTGCGCCATGCGCGGGCCTCTCCGGGCACCGTAAAAAACCTCATTTTCGTAACCCTAACCCTAGATGTGGGTATGGCAATTTGCAATGGTTCGGCAACGAAACTCCTGAGCGAAAAGGGCCCCATACGTTTTCTGCTCCCTTTTGGACCAGGAATCCAACTGCGCCATGCGCGGGCCTCTCCGGGCACCGTAAAAAACCTCATTTTCGTAACCCTAACCCTAGATGTGGGTATGGCAATTTGCAATGGTTCGGCAACGAAACTCCTGAGCGAAAAGGGCCCCATACGTTTTCTGCTCCCTTTTGGACCAGGAATCCAACTGCGCCATGCGCGGGCCTCTCCGGGCACCGTAAAAAACCTCATTTTCGTAACCCTAACCCTAGGTGCTAGTCGGGGTTAGACAATTGCTCGGCAACGAAACTCCTGAGCGAAAAGGGCCCCATACGTTTTCTGCTCCCTTTTGGACCAGGAATCCAACTGCACCATGCGCGGGCCTCTCCGGGCACCGTAAAAAACCTCATTTTCGTAACCCTAACCCTAGATGTGGGTATGGCAATTTGCAATGGTTCGGCAACGAAACTCCTGAGCGAAAAGGGCCCCATACGTTTTCTGCTCCCTTTTGGACCAGGAATCCAACTGCGCCATGCGCGGGCCTCTCCGGGCACCGTAAAAAACCTCATTTTCGTAACCCTAACCCTAGGTGCTAGTCGGGGTTAGACAATTGCTCGGCAACGAAACTCCTGAGGGAAAAGGGCCCCATACGTTTTCTGCTCCCTTTTGGACCAGGAATCCAACTGCGCCATGCGCGGGCCTCTCCGGGCACCGTAAAAAAACTCATTTTCGTAACCCTAACCCTAGGTGCTAGTCGGGGTTAGACAATTGCTCGGCAACGAAACTCCTGAGCGAAAAGGGCCCCATACGTTTTCTGCTCCCTTTTGGACCAGGAATCCAACTGCGCCATGCGCGGGCCTCTCCGGGCACCGTAAAAAACCTCATTTTCGTAACCCTAACCCTAGGTGCTAGTCGGGGTTAGACAATTGCTCGGCAACGAAACTCCTGAGCGAAAAGGGCCCCATACGTTTTCTGCTCCCTTTTGGACCAGGAATCCAACTGCGCCATGCGCGGGCCTCTCCGGGCACCGTAAAAAACCTCATTTTCGTAACCCTAACCCTAGATGTGGGTATGGCAATTTGCAATGGTTCGGCAACAAAACTCCTGAGCGAAAAGGGCCCCATACGTTTTCTGCTCCCTTTTGGACCAGGAATCCAACTGCACCATGCGCGGGCCTCTCCGGGCACCGTAAAAAACCTCATTTTCGTAACCCTAACCCTAGATGTGGGTATGGCAATTTGCAATGGTTCGGCAACGAAACTCCTGAGCGAAAAGGGCCCCATACGTTTTCTGCTCCCTTTTGGACCAGGAATCCAACTGCGCCATGCGCGGGCCTCTCCTGGCACCGTATAGGTGCAAGTCGGGGTTAGACAATTGCCATGCAAAAAGGCCTGGCACATTTGGAGGAATATTGATAGAACACTACCTGTTATTATTGAACCATTCCACTTCAGACTCATAGTACCTCACCCCGGGGGTTCACCCAGAAACTTTCAGAAAAAACTGATGTAGCATTTCAGAATAAAAGCCTTCTAACTATTCATATTTCACTGCATCACATGTACATTTGGAGGAATATTGATAGAAAACTACCTGTTATTATTGAACCATTCGACTTCACACTCATAGTACTCCACCCCAGGAACCAGGAATCCAACTGCGCCATGCGCGGGCCTCTCCGCGCACCGTAAAAAACCTCATTTTCGTAACCCTAACCCTAGATGTGGGTATGGCAATTTGCAATGGTTCGGCAACGAAACTCCTGAGCGAAAAGGGCCCCATACGTTTTCTGCTCCCTTTTGGACCAGGAATCCAACTGCGCCATGCGCGGGCCTCTCCGGGCACCGTAAAAAACCTCATTTTCGTAACCCTAACCCTAGGTGCTAGTCGGGGTTAGACAATTGCTCGGCAACGAAACTCCTGAGCGAAAAGGGCCCAATACATTTTCTGCTCCCTTTTGGACCAGGAATCCAACTGCGCCATGCGCGGGCCTCTCCGGGCACCGTAAAAAACCTCATTTTCGTAACCCTAACCCTAGATGTGGGTATGGCAATTTGCAATGGTTCGGCAACGAAACTCCTGAGCGAAAAGGGCCCCATACGTTTTCTGCTCCCTTTTGGACCAGGAATCCAACTGCGCCATGCGCGGGCCTCTCCGGGCACCGTAAAAAACCTCATTTTCGTAACCCTAACCCTAGATGTGGGTATGGCAATTTGCAATGGTTCGGCAACGAAACTCCTGAGCGAAAAGGGCCCCATACGTTTTCTGCTCCCTTTTGGACCAGGAATCCAACTGCGCCATGCGCGGGCCTCTCCGGGCACCGTAAAAAACCTCATTTTCGTAACCCTAACCCTAGATGTGGGTATGGCAATTTGCAATGGTTCGGCAACGAAACTCCTGAGCGAAAAGGGCCCCATACGTTTTCTGCTCCCTTTTGGACCAGGAATCCAACTGCGCCATGCGCGGGCCTCTCCGGGCACCGTAAAAAACCTCATTTTCGTAACCCTAACCCTAGATGTGGGTATGGCAATTTGCAATGGTTCGGCAACGAAACTCCTGAGCGAAAAGGGCCCCATACGTTTTCTGCTCCCTTTTGGACCAGGAATCCAACTGCGCCATGCGCGGGCCTCTCCGGGCACCGTAAAAAACCTCATTTTCGTAACCCTAACCCTAGATGTGGGTATGGCAATTTGCAATGGTTCGGCAACGAAACTCCTGAGCGAAAAGGGCCCCATACGTTTTCTGCTCCCTTTTGGACCAGGAATCCAACTGCGCCATGCGCGGGCCTCTCCGGGCACCGTAAAAAACCTCATTTTCGTAACCCTAACCCTAGGTGCTAGTCGGGGTTAGACAATTGCTCGGCAACGAAACTCCTGAGCGAAAAGGGCCCAATACATTTTCTGCTCCCTTTTGGACCAGGAATCCAACTGCGCCATGCGCGGGCCTCTCCGGGCAACGTAAAAAACCTCATTTTCGTAACCCTAACCCTAGATGTGGGTATGGCAATTTGCAATGGTTCGGCAACGAAACTCCTGATTGAAAAGGGCCCCATACGTTTTCTGCTCCCTTTTGGACCAGGAATCCAACTGCGCCATGCGCGGGCCTCTCCGGGCACCGTAAAAAACCTCATTTTCGTAACCCTAACCCTAGATGTGGGTATGGCAATTTGCAATGGTTCGGCAACGAAACTCCTGAGCGAAAAGGGCCCCATACGTTTTCTGCTCCCTTTTGGACCAGGAATCCAACTGCGCCATGCGCGGGCCTCTCCGGGCACCGTAAAAAACCTCATTTTCGTAACCCTAACCCTAGATGTGGGTATGGCAATTTGCAATGGTTCGGCAACGAAACTCCTGAGCGAAAAGGGCCCCATACGTTTTCTGCTCCCTTTTGGACCAGGAATCCAACTGCGCCATGCGCGGGCCTCTCCGGGCACCGTAAAAAACCTCATTTTCGTAACCCTAACCCTAGATGTGGGTATGGCAATTTGCAATGGTTCGGCAACGAAACTCCTGAGCGAAAAGGGCCCCATACGTTTTCTGCTCCCTTTTGGACCAGGAATCCAACTGCGCCATGCGCGGGCCTCTCCGGGCACCGTAAAAAACCTCATTTTCGTAACCCTAACCCTAGGTGCTAGTCGGGGTTAGACAATTGCTCGGCAACGAAACTCCTGAGCGAAAAGGGCCCAATACATTTTCTGCTCCCTTTTGGACCAGGAATCCAACTGCGCCATGCGCGGGCCTCTCCGGGCAACGTAAAAAACCTCATTTTCGTAACCCTAACCCTAGATGTGGGTATGGCAATTTGCAATGGTTCGGCAACGAAACTCCTGATTGAAAAGGGCCCCATACGTTTTCTGCTCCCTTTTGGACCAGGAATCCAACTGCGCCATGCGCGGGCCTCTCCGGGCACCGTAAAAAACCTCATTTTCGTAACCCTAACCCTAGATGTGGGTATGGCAATTTGCAATGGTTCGGCAACGAAACTCCTGAGCGAAAAGGGCCCCATACGTTTTCTGCTCCCTTTTGGACCAGGAATCCAACTGCGCCATGCGCGGGCCTCTCCGGGCACCGTAAAAAACCTCATTTTCGTAACCCTAACCCTAGATGTGGGTATGGCAATTTGCAATGGTTCGGCAACGAAACTCCTGAGCGAAAAGGGCCCCATACGTTTTCTGCTCCCTTTTGGACCAGGAATCCAACTGCGCCATGCGCGGGCCTCTCCGGGCACCGTAAAAAACCTCATTTTCGTAACCCTAACCCTAGATGTGGGTATGGCAATTTGCAATGGTTCGGCAACGAAACTCCTGAGCGAAAAGGGCCCCATACGTTTTCTGCTCCCTTTTGGACCAGGAATCCAACTGCGCCATGCGCGGGCCTCTCCGGGCACCGTAAAAAACCTCATTTTCGTAACCCTAACCCTAGGTGCTAGTCGGGGTTAGACAATTGCTCGGCAACGAAACTCCTGAGCGAAAAGGGCCCAATACATTTTCTGCTCCCTTTTGGACCAGGAATCCAACTGCGCCATGCGCGGGCCTCTCCGGGCACCGTAAAAAACCTCATTTTCGTAACCCTAACCCTAGATGTGGGTATGGCAATTTGCAATGGTTCGGCAACGAAACTCCTGAGCGAAAAGGGCCCCATACGTTTTCTGCTCCCTTTTGGACCAGGAATCCAACTGCGCCATGCGCGGGCCTCTCCGGGCACCGTAAAAAACCTCATTTTCGTAACCCTAACCCTAGATGTGGGTATGGCAATTTGCAATGGTTCGGCAACGAAACTCCTGAGCGAAAAGGGCCCCATACGTTTTCTGCTCCCTTTTGGACCAGGAATCCAACTGCGCCATGCGCGGGCCTCTCCGGGCACCGTAAAAAACCTCATTTTCGTAACCCTAACCCTAGATGTGGGTATGGCAATTTGCAATGGTTCGGCAACGAAACTCCTGAGCGAAAAGGGCCCCATACGTTTTCTGCTCCCTTTTGGACCAGGAATCCAACTGCGCCATGCGCGGGCCTCTCCGGGCACCGTAAAAAACCTCATTTTCGTAACCCTAACCCTAGGTGCTAGTCGGGGTTAGACAATTGCTCGGCAACGAAACTCCTGAGCGAAAAGGGCCCAATACATTTTCTGCTCCCTTTTGGACCAGGAATCCAACTGCGCCATGCGCGGGCCTCTCCGGGCACCGTAAAAAACCTCATTTTCGTAACCCTAACCCTAGATGTGGGTATGGCAATTTGCAATGGTTCGGCAACGAAACTCCTGAGCGAAAAGGGCCCCATACGTTTTCTGCTCCCTTTTGGACCAGGAATCCAACTGCGCCATGCGCGGGCCTCTCCGGGCACCGTAAAAAACCTCATTTTCGTAACCCTAACCCTAGATGTGGGTATGGCAATTTGCAATGGTTCGGCAACGAAACTCCTGAGCGAAAAGGGCCCCATACGTTTTCTGCTCCCTTTTGGACCAGGAATCCAACTGCGCCATGCGCGGGCCTCTCCGGGCACCGTAAAAAACCTCATTTTCGTAACCCTAACCCTAGATGTGGGTATGGCAATTTGCAATGGTTCGGCAACGAAACTCCTGAGCGAAAAGGGCCCCATACGTTTTCTGCTCCCTTTTGGACCAGGAATCCAACTGCGCCATGCGCGGGCCTCTCCGGGCACCGTAAAAAACCTCATTTTCGTAACCCTAACCCTAGATGTGGGTATGGCAATTTGCAATGGTTCGGCAACGAAACTCCTGAGCGAAAAGGGCCCCATACGTTTTCTGCTCCCTTTTGGACCAGGAATCCAACTGCGCCATGCGCGGGCCTCTCCGGGCACCGTAAAAAACCTCATTTTCGTAACCCTAACCCTAGGTGCTAGTCGGGGTTAGACAATTGCTCGGCAACGAAACTCCTGAGCGAAAAGGGCCCAATACATTTTCTGCTCCCTTTTGGACCAGGAATCCAACTGCGCCATGCGCGGGCCTCTCCGGGCAACGTAAAAAACCTCATTTTCGTAACCCTAACCCTAGATGTGGGTATGGCAATTTGCAATGGTTCGGCAACGAAACTCCTGATTGAAAAGGGCCCCATACGTTTTCTGCTCCCTTTTGGACCAGGAATCCAACTGCGCCATGCGCGGGCCTCTCCGGGCACCGTAAAAAACCTCATTTTCGTAACCCTAACCCTAGATGTGGGTATGGCAATTTGCAATGGTTCGGCAACGAAACTCCTGAGCGAAAAGGGCCCCATACGTTTTCTGCTCCCTTTTGGACCAGGAATCCAACTGCGCCATGCGCGGGCCTCTCCGGGCACCGTAAAAAACCTCATTTTCGTAACCCTAACCCTAGATGTGGGTATGGCAATTTGCAATGGTTCGGCAACGAAACTCCTGAGCGAAAAGGGCCCCATACGTTTTCTGCTCCCTTTTGGACCAGGAATCCAACTGCGCCATGCGCGGGCCTCTCCGGGCACCGTAAAAAACCTCATTTTCGTAACCCTAACCCTAGATGTGGGTATGGCAATTTGCAATGGTTCGGCAACGAAACTCCTGAGCGAAAAGGGCCCCATACGTTTTCTGCTCCCTTTTGGACCAGGAATCCAACTGCGCCATGCGCGGGCCTCTCCGGGCACCGTAAAAAACCTCATTTTCGTAACCCTAACCCTAGATGTGGGTATGGCAATTTGCAATGGTTCGGCAACGAAACTCCTGAGCGAAAAGGGCCCCATACGTTTTCTGCTCCCTTTTGGACCAGGAATCCAACTGCGCCATGCGCGGGCCTCTCCGGGCACCGTAAAAAACCTCATTTTCGTAACCCTAACCCTAGGTGCTAGTCGGGGTTAGACAATTGCTCGGCAACGAAACTCCTGAGCGAAAAGGGCCCAATACATTTTCTGCTCCCTTTTGGACCAGGAATCCAACTGCGCCATGCGCGGGCCTCTCCGGGCACCGTAAAAAACCTCATTTTCGTAACCCTAACCCTAGATGTGGGTATGGCAATTTGCAATGGTTCGGCAACGAAACTCCTGAGCGAAAAGGGCCCCATACGTTTTCTGCTCCCTTTTGGACCAGGAATCCAACTGCGCCATGCGCGGGCCTCTCCGGGCACCGTAAAAAACCTCATTTTCGTAACCCTAACCCTAGATGTGGGTATGGCAATTTGCAATGGTTCGGCAACGAAACTCCTGAGCGAAAAGGGCCCCATACGTTTTCTGCTCCCTTTTGGACCAGGAATCCAACTGCGCCATGCGCGGGCCTCTCCGGGCACCGTAAAAAACCTCATTTTCGTAACCCTAACCCTAGATGTGGGTATGGCAATTTGCAATGGTTCGGCAACGAAACTCCTGAGCGAAAAGGGCCCCATACGTTTTCTGCTCCCTTTTGGACCAGGAATCCAACTGCGCCATGCGCGGGCCTCTCCGGGCACCGTAAAAAACCTCATTTTCGTAACCCTAACCCTAGATGTGGGTATGGCAATTTGCAATGGTTCGGCAACGAAACTCCTGAGCGAAAAGGGCCCCATACGTTTTCTGCTCCCTTTTGGACCAGGAATCCAACTGCGCCATGCGCGGGCCTCTCCGGGCACCGTAAAAAACCTCATTTTCGTAACCCTAACCCTAGGTGCTAGTCGGGGTTAGACAATTGCTCGGCAACGAAACTCCTGAGCGAAAAGGGCCCAATACATTTTCTGCTCCCTTTTGGACCAGGAATCCAACTGCGCCATGCGCGGGCCTCTCCGGGCAACGTAAAAAACCTCATTTTCGTAACCCTAACCCTAGATGTGGGTATGGCAATTTGCAATGGTTCGGCAACGAAACTCCTGATTGAAAAGGGCCCCATACGTTTTCTGCTCCCTTTTGGACCAGGAATCCAACTGCGCCATGCGCGGGCCTCTCCGGGCACCGTAAAAAACCTCATTTTCGTAACCCTAACCCTAGATGTGGGTATGGCAATTTGCAATGGTTCGGCAACGAAACTCCTGAGCGAAAAGGGCCCCATACGTTTTCTGCTCCCTTTTGGACCAGGAATCCAACTGCGCCATGCGCGGGCCTCTCCGGGCACCGTAAAAAACCTCATTTTCGTAACCCTAACCCTAGATGTGGGTATGGCAATTTGCAATGGTTCGGCAACGAAACTCCTGAGCGAAAAGGGCCCCATACGTTTTCTGCTCCCTTTTGGACCAGGAATCCAACTGCGCCATGCGCGGGCCTCTCCGGGCACCGTAAAAAACCTCATTTTCGTAACCCTAACCCTAGATGTGGGTATGGCAATTTGCAATGGTTCGGCAACGAAACTCCTGAGCGAAAAGGGCCCCATACGTTTTCTGCTCCCTTTTGGACCAGGAATCCAACTGCGCCATGCGCGGGCCTCTCCGGGCACCGTAAAAAACCTCATTTTCGTAACCCTAACCCTAGATGTGGGTATGGCAATTTGCAATGGTTCGGCAACGAAACTCCTGAGCGAAAAGGGCCCCATACGTTTTCTGCTCCCTTTTGGACCAGGAATCCAACTGCGCCATGCGCGGGCCTCTCCGGGCACCGTAAAAAACCTCATTTTCGTAACCCTAACCCTAGGTGCTAGTCGGGGTTAGACAATTGCTCGGCAACGAAACTCCTGAGCGAAAAGGGCCCAATACATTTTCTGCTCCCTTTTGGACCAGGAATCCAACTGCGCCATGCGCGGGCCTCTCCGGGCACCGTAAAAAACCTCATTTTCGTAACCCTAACCCTAGATGTGGGTATGGCAATTTGCAATGGTTCGGCAACGAAACTCCTGAGCGAAAAGGGCCCCATACGTTTTCTGCTCCCTTTTGGACCAGGAATCCAACTGCGCCATGCGCGGGCCTCTCCGGGCACCGTAAAAAACCTCATTTTCGTAACCCTAACCCTAGATGTGGGTATGGCAATTTGCAATGGTTCGGCAACGAAACTCCTGAGCGAAAAGGGCCCCATACGTTTTCTGCTCCCTTTTGGACCAGGAATCCAACTGCGCCATGCGCGGGCCTCTCCGGGCACCGTAAAAAACCTCATTTTCGTAACCCTAACCCTAGATGTGGGTATGGCAATTTGCAATGGTTCGGCAACGAAACTCCTGAGCGAAAAGGGCCCCATACGTTTTCTGCTCCCTTTTGGACCAGGAATCCAACTGCGCCATGCGCGGGCCTCTCCGGGCACCGTAAAAAACCTCATTTTCGTAACCCTAACCCTAGGTGCTAGTCGGGGTTAGACAATTGCTCGGCAACGAAACTCCTGAGCGAAAAGGGCCCAATACATTTTCTGCTCCCTTTTGGACCAGGAATCCAACTGCGCCATGCGCGGGCCTCTCCGGGCACCGTAAAAAACCTCATTTTCGTAACCCTAACCCTAGATGTGGGTATGGCAATTTGCAATGGTTCGGCAACGAAACTCCTGAGCGAAAAGGGCCCCATACGTTTTCTGCTCCCTTTTGGACCAGGAATCCAACTGCGCCATGCGCGGGCCTCTCCGGGCACCGTAAAAAACCTCATTTTCGTAACCCTAACCCTAGATGTGGGTATGGCAATTTGCAATGGTTCGGCAACGAAACTCCTGAGCGAAAAGGGCCCCATACGTTTTCTGCTCCCTTTTGGACCAGGAATCCAACTGCGCCATGCGCGGGCCTCTCCGGGCACCGTAAAAAACCTCATTTTCGTAACCCTAACCCTAGATGTGGGTATGGCAATTTGCAATGGTTCGGCAACGAAACTCCTGAGCGAAAAGGGCCCCATACGTTTTCTGCTCCCTTTTGGACCAGGAATCCAACTGCGCCATGCGCGGGCCTCTCCGGGCACCGTAAAAAACCTCATTTTCGTAACCCTAACCCTAGATGTGGGTATGGCAATTTGCAATGGTTCGGCAACGAAACTCCTGAGCGAAAAGGGCCCCATACGTTTTCTGCTCCCTTTTGGACCAGGAATCCAACTGCGCCATGCGCGGGCCTCTCCGGGCACCGTAAAAAACCTCATTTTCGTAACCCTAACCCTAGGTGCTAGTCGGGGTTAGACAATTGCTCGGCAACGAAACTCCTGAGCGAAAAGGGCCCAATACATTTTCTGCTCCCTTTTGGACCAGGAATCCAACTGCGCCATGCGCGGGCCTCTCCGGGCAACGTAAAAAACCTCATTTTCGTAACCCTAACCCTAGATGTGGGTATGGCAATTTGCAATGGTTCGGCAACGAAACTCCTGATTGAAAAGGGCCCCATACGTTTTCTGCTCCCTTTTGGACCAGGAATCCAACTGCGCCATGCGCGGGCCTCTCCGGGCACCGTAAAAAACCTCATTTTTCGTAACCCTAACCCTAGATGTGGGTATGGCAATTTGCAATGGTTCGGCAACGAAACTCCTGAGCGAAAAGGGCCCCATACGTTTTCTGCTCCCTTTTGGACCAGGAATCCAACTGCGCCATGCGCGGGCCTCTCCGGGCACCGTAAAAAACCTCATTTTCGTAACCCTAACCCTAGATGTGGGTATGGCAATTTGCAATGGTTCGGCAACGAAACTCCTGAGCGAAAAGGGCCCCATACGTTTTCTGCTCCCTTTTGGACCAGGAATCCAACTGCGCCATGCGCGGGCCTCTCCGGGCACCGTAAAAAAACCTCATTTTCGTAACCCTAACCCTAGATGTGGGTATGGCAATTTGCAATGGTTCGGCAACGAAACTCCTGAGCGAAAAGGGCCCCATACGTTTTCTGCTCCCTTTTG
>NW_028151663.1:57500-67500 GCF_964638095.1 Poromitra crassiceps | reverse complement strand
GGCTGCCGTGCATCATCACACAGGTGGGTGCTACACATCACCCAGGTGGGTGCTACACATCACCCAGGTGGGTGCTACCCATCGGTGGTGGATGAGTTGAATTCTCTCCCCCTCCCTCCCCTGATATGTGAAGCGCTTTGAGTGTCTTGAAAGGTCATATATAAATCAAATCATTAATTATTATTATTATTATTATGATTATACAATACACATTATACTCTTGTCGTTTGACGGCCCACTGGCAGATGCAGACATAAATACAATGCTTTACACATTCACCGGGCAAAATAAGAACATTACTTCGGTTATGTAAACATTGAGCATTTTAGTCAAGCATCGATCATTTGCATACTGCTGAATATCTGTTCTGAATATGATCTGTAGAACGAAAGAGGGCAGGGATCTTGCTTTTCCTGTTTTTCTTTTGTCTGAGCATGCTCTATGTGTCTGTGATAAAAAACTAAATATCTGGGCCACTTCATCACTGACCATATGGGTGATGATGATGATATGTATAGACAGCGGCGTGTGTTATACATTCAGGCTAACATGTTGGTCAGGAAATTCCACTCCTGTTCTGATGATGTTAAGATCACACTCTTTAGGGCTTACTGTACCCCTATCTATACTGCCCCCTTGTGGGTAAAGTTTAAGAAGGCGAGCATCCATAAACTTCAGGTTGCCTATAATGACTGCATGCGCATCTTGCTGAAAAAGCCCAGGTGGAGCAGTGCTAGTGAAGGCGGGGGTGGCCACTTTCTAGTTTAGTTTTCGTTTTATTTATTTAGCACACACTAAAACAGTGCAAGGAGGGAACCAAGCCAACAGGGCTTGTACGGAGTTCCACCCCTATCAACAATCATAATCATATCAAAAATAATCATATCAGAAAATTACAAAGTTACAATAGGCTAACAGAAAATGAGTCTATTGACATCCCCAGGCTAACTCAATGACTTATGCAGATAAATAAGGAGACAAGGTACAAAGCAGAGCGTATGGAGGAATAAGGAGACAATATACACAGATCAGAGAAGGGCACACAAAAGAAGGCAAAAGAAAAACCAGGAACGTGACAATGGCAAGGGCAGAGAGGGAGTTGGATTGATGGTTGGATGGTTCATGTATGGATAAGATGCTTTTTAAGATGCTTTTTAAAGAGTGAGTGAGAAGCTATGGATCGGAGTTGAAGACTTAATTCGCTCCAGAGCATGATGGGGCCTCTATAAGAAATGTTGTGTTGATGACTTGATGTTCGGGTGAAAGGTAAATAGAGGTTATTATTGCTGTGCCTTGTGTGATATGAATGTATGTCTGAAGTAAATGTAAAGAAATTTCGAAAAGTGTCGGGAAGATCTTGCTTTCTGTAAGTAAACTTGTGAATGAATAATACAGAGTTAGATGGGCTGAAGGATGTATTAAGGGGGTGACTTTTCTTATAATGCCCAGCACCTTCGTAGACCTTTTGCACACAACAAGGTTAATGTGGTTAGACCAATTGAGTCTGTCATCCACAATCACTCCCAGGAATTTAGTAGAATTGACTTGTAGAATTTCAGATCCAGTGATGAATATTTTCTCTTTGGGGTCCGCAAACTCTTTGGGGGCGCTCCTTGGGGGCGCTCCTTGGGGGCGCTCCTGAGAAATCTGAGGTACAGGTTCATCTGTCGATTGAACGTGTCTCAGAATGTCATCATTAAGTTGCTCACTGATCCTGGGCTAAGCACTGTGAGATACCAGTCTCATTATGATCCTGGGCTAAGCACTGTGAGATACCAGTCTCATTATGATCCTGGGCTAAGCACTGTGAGATATCAGTCTCATTATGATCCTGGGCTAAAGCACTGTGAGATAACAGTCACATTTGTGGAAATTCTGGTATGATTCTCTTTTATAATGTTTTTGTTCTTTTATTGTGCTCTTACGTGCTTTGTGTCCTTTGTAAGTGTGTATGTGACATCTATGGACTAAGTGTCTGTCAATAAAGGTTTCATTGATTTGGGAATAATTAAAGCCTCATTTTATCGGCCTGTCATATCGGCAGAAACGTTTGCTTCGGTGACAGATCGCACGCAAATCAACAACAATACGTTTGGCACTTTCTTTTCTCATCTTTATAGCTCTGAGGTATCAATGTAAAGAAATCATCCTTCATTCATCATGTTTATGGGGGGAAAACAGCGTGTCAAGACAAAGAACAGAGCATCACAGGAGAGCACTGATGAGAACTTGTACTATACTAACAGATGAATAATAAAATGAGGCTAATTTTCAGAAGCCAGCGGTGTGTTTGAGGACGCTTGAAGGACGGTGGTTGTGTGAAATGACGCACGCAGCTGCTTTCTGTTCTACAGAAACGTATTCATCACAGCGCGCCGACTGAGGTGCGAGGGTCAGCGTGTATAAAGAGCACGCGGGACAAAGTCATTAAACTGCGATTACGTTTGAGACGTTTCCGCTCGCTCACGTCCGCAGTGATTTAGCGAGCGCAAGAATAGAACAAGCTCGGAAGTCTGGAAACCTTACAAAGCCTCTAGTCTAGCAGCAAGGAGTGCAAGGGTCAAAGCCAACACCTGCGCCTCTCCAACGCTTATTATGCTTATCATGTGACTTTCATCTCTTTTGCACTGCATTGCCACGGAACCTCTGGTGCGGTTTCTTTTTTTACCCACGTACAGTTCAGCAGACGCTGTGAGTCAGAAACGTATTGGGAGTGACACAAGTTAGATTTGTAAGACTTATAGAGCTGCGGGAGACATCCCAGTCCATGAGCCAATCGGTGATTTGTGCAAAGGTCACTGTCCCTTGTGTTGGTAAATGTGTAATATTGCAGCAATCATAGGTGTAGAAATCAATTTCTATTTGGTCTTTGTATGATTCCTTTCTAGGTATGAGGCAATATACACTATCGCAATTCAATATATCGCAATATAGAAATGCGACAATACGTATCGTGGGGCAGAAAAAACAATTGTGATATTGGCTCCATTTTATTCTGGGACGGCTTCTTCATCACAATTTCACAACTTCTCAAATCCAAATGATAATCATTTGCACTTTGTAATGACAGTTTTAAATTGTTTACGTTCTAGCAAGGCAGATTTGTGGCTCAGAACTAAACATAATTCTGCACAGTCATACAATGTCACTCCGCTTTTATTTATGACATGGTATCGTGGTCGTATCGAATCGTGAACCCCATATCGTGTATCGAATCGTATCGTGATAAGCATATCTTGTTTACTCCTTTACCATGGTTATTACAGTTATTATTATTTATTTTTTTCCATGTTTTTTTATAGTCATTTGGAGAGAGCTCTGTGTGCCTCAGTGCCGTTACCCTGTGAAGGTGCCTCAGTGCTGTTACCCTGTGAAGGTGCCTCAGTGCAGTTACCCTGTGAAGGTGCCTCAGTGTGGTTACGTTGTGAAGGTGCCTCAGTGTGGTTACCTTGTGAAGGTGCCTCAGTGCCGTTACCTTGTGAAGGTGCCTCAGTGCCGTTACCTTGTGAAGGTGCCTCAGTGTGGTTACCCTGTGAAGGTGCCTCAGTGCCGTTACCTTGTGAAGGTGCCTCAGTGCCGTTACCCTGTGAAGGTGCCTCAGTGCCGTTACCCTGTGAAGGTGCCTCAGTGCTGTTACCTTGTGAAGGTGCCTCAGTGCCGTTACCCTGTGAAGGTGCCTCAGTGCCGTTACCCTGTGAAGGTGCCTCAGTGCCGTTACCTTGTGAAGGTGCCTCAGTGCCGTTACCCTGTGAAGGTGCCTCAGTGCCGTTACCTTGTGAAGGTGCCTCAGTGCCGTTACCTTGTGAAGGTGCCTCAGTGCCGTTACCTTGTGAAGGTGCCTCAGTGCCGTTACCCTGTGAAGGTGCCTCAGTGCCGTTACCTTGTGAAGGTGCCTCAGTGCCGTTACCTTGTGAAGGTGCCTCAGTGCCGTTACCTTGTGAAGGTGCCTCAGTGCCGTTACCTTGTGAAGGTGCCTCAGTGCCGTTACCTTGTGAAGGTGCCTCAGTGCCGTTACCCTGTGAAGGTGCCTCAGTGCCGTTACCTTGTGAAGGTGCCTCAGTGCCGTTACCTTGTGAAGGTGCCTCAGTGCCGTTACCTTGTGAAGGTGCCTCAGTGTGGTTACCCTGTGAAGGTGCCTCAGTGCCGTTACCCTGTGAAGGTGCCTCAGTGTCGTTACCCTGTGAAGGTGCCTCAGTGCCGTTACCTTGTGAAGGTGCCTCAGTGCCGTTACCCTGTGAAGGTGCCTCAGTGCCGTTACCCTGTGAAGGTGCCTCAGTGCCGTTACCTTGTGAAGGTGCCTCAGTGCCGTTACCTTGTGAAGGTGCCTCAGTGCCGTTACCCTGTGAAGGTGCCTCAGTGCCGTTACCCTGTGAAGGTGCCTCAGTGCTGTTACCTTGTGAAGGTGCCTCAGTGCCGTTACCTTGTGAAGGTGCCTCAGTGCCGTTACCTTGTGAAGGTGCCTCAGTGCCGTTACCCTGTGAAGGTGCCTCAGTGCCGTTACCTTGTGAAGGTGCCTCAGTGCCGTTACCTTGTGAAGGTGCCTCAGTGCCGTTACCTTGTGAAGGTGCCTCAGTGCCGTTACCTTGTGAAGGTGCCTCAGTGCCGTTACCCTGTGAAGGTGCCTCAGTGCCGTTACCTTGTGAAGGTGCCTCAGTGCCGTTACCTTGTGAAGGTGCCTCAGTGCCGTTACCCTGTGAAGGTGCCTCAGTGCCGTTACCCTGTGAAGGTGCCTCAGTGCCGTTACCCTGTGAAGGTGCCTCAGTGCCGTTACCTTGTGAAGGTGCCTCAGTGCCGTTACCTTGTGAAGGTGCCTCAGTGCCGTTACCTTGTGAAGGTGCCTCAGTGCCGTTACCCTGTGAAGGTGCCTCAGTGCTGTTACCTTGTGAAGGTGCCTCAGTGCCGTTACCTTGTGAAGGTGCCTCAGTGTGGTTACCTTGTGAAGGTGCCTCAGTGCCGTTACCTTGTGAAGGTGCCTCAGTGCCGTTACCTTGTGAAGGTGCCTCAGTGCCGTTACCTTGTGAAGGTCCTCAGTGCCGTTACCCTGTGAAGGTGCCTCAGTGCCGTTACCCTGTGAAGGTGCCTCAGTGCCGTTACCTTGTGAAGGCGCGGCGGCTTGGAGAGCAGCCGTCTCCTGGCTCAGCCTCTTCTTTGCCTCCAGGACTGGGTTCTCAAACTGGGTCTTCTGGTGAATGTGGCTGGAACATCAACACATGCAGATTCAGGTGTTTTGCAATTCATAAGCACACACTCACACACACACACACACACACACAGTACACACACACACACACACACACGCACGCACACACACACACACACACACACACACACACACACACACACACACACACACACACACACACACACACACACACACACACACACACACACACCTCGTATAGATTGAGTCTCATCCACCATCTGTATGCAATCAATTATGAATGCATTGTCCCATATAGAAAGCATGATTTGCTAATAAAGGCACAGTGTGCTGTGGTGCCATTATAAATTCATTCATGAACACAGCACACACAGAGGCTGACTGTGTGTGTGTGTGTGTGTGTGTGTGTGTGTGTGTGTGTGTGTGTGTGTGTGTGTGTGTGTGTGGGGGAACTCTAGCATGGCTTTTAGACTGCCAGCAACATGCTGGCTGCTGCTCTTACAAGCAGGTAAACAGCATGTTGTCCCCCTGGTATACAAACCAAAGCCATTGTTTCATGTTGTGTTCACTTCAAGCTAAAACACTGGCAGCAATGAGCCATATCGGTGTGCCACTGACTCTCCTCGTCAAAACAGGCAGTTTCTCTCTCTTGTCGCTCGTACCTAGGAGGGATCCCTCTCTGTACCTAGGAGGGATCCCTCTCTGTACCTAGGAGGAATCCCTCTCTGTACCTAGGAGGGATGCCTCTGTACCTAGGAGGGATCCCTCTCTGTACCTAGGAGGGATCCCTCTCTGTACCTAGGAGGGATCCCTCTCTGTACCTAGGAGGCATCCCTCTCTGTACCTAGGAGGCATCCCTCTCTGTACCTAGGAGAGATCCCTCTCTGTACCTAGGAGGGATCCTTCTCTGTACCTAGGAGGGATCCCTCTCTGTACCTAGGAGGGATCCCTCGCTGTACCTAGGAGGGATCCCTCTCTGTACCTAGGAGGGATCCCTCGCTGTACCTAGGA
Source organism: Poromitra crassiceps (assembly GCF_964638095.1). Taxonomy (NCBI): domain Eukaryota; kingdom Metazoa; phylum Chordata; class Actinopteri; order Beryciformes; family Melamphaidae; genus Poromitra; species Poromitra crassiceps. Next base: position 61,328 of record NW_028151663.1, on the reverse strand, counting down.
GGGATCCCTCTCTGTACCTAGGAGGGATCCCTCTCTGTACCTAGGAGGGATCCCTCTCTGACCGAGCAATGAAACAACACGAGCGTTCCAATCTTTCTTCTCATCACAGCAGATTGCTTCCTCAGCTCCTTCCAGCCCCCCTCTCTCCTCCCTCCTCTCCTTCCAGTAGAACATCTCCCCACTCTCTGTGCTGCTGCTGCTACCATGTCTGTGTTTCACTGACTCCACGCTGGGGCGGGCAGCACAGAAACACTTGTTGTCTACAGACAAATACAGACAACATGGACACACCGAGGGGGAGTTCCGTCTTTGATCAATCGAAGCCAATGTAGAAGCACCAAAAACTGCAGTTGTTCGAAAAGGCCATTTGAGGCTGGCTGCAAAAGCGAGTCATTCCCCATTCACCCCCATGATAAAAGGCCTGCCTGTACAGCAGAAATAATTCAGCAATAGATCACGACAGGCCATGGTATATGCTCATTATACCACACCTCAGGGTCGTGCTTCACCCGACGCCAAAACGCCAAACTGGAGCGCTAATATATTGAGAGGCAAAGTGGAACGTCACTTCCTGCTTCAGCACTGTACCAGAGATTTTCATCCGCCATTTATTTTCCCATAGACATTTCATAAAATGCTTATAAAATAGTTTTCCTTCGTCGAACCAAACGGTTCAGCTAACGCTATAATCGGGAGAGACCATAGAACATTTCACTTGGACCAAACCTTAAAAAAACAACGTGGAAAAAATATTTTCTTTAAACCCGCATTTATTTTACGTTTTGGTCCCAGTGAAATGTTATGCGATCTCTCCCGTTTCTAAATATATCTGTACCGTTTGGTTTGAACCAGTAAAACTCTTTTTATAAGCATTTTACAAAATGTGGATGGGAAAATAAATGGCGGATGAAAATCTCTGGTACAGTGCTGAAGCAGGAAGTAGGCCCTCACTTTGCCTCTCTATTGTTTGCAAATGACCATGGTATAAGCAGGATAATCAACTCCTAGGTGTGCACTATACGATTTTAATGCACTTTGCCTCCACGTCGTGCATTAAAATCGTATAAAGCACACATATTTTGCTCAACCATTTACAGTCTATGGCTGCAAAGAGAAGTCTGATTGTATGAAGTGAATGGGAAAATACTTGTCACTTGATTGATGACCTCGGTAAGCACTTTCCTAATGAGTTTATCATCTCAATCGCTGGTTTAAATCTTCTTCAGTACAGCGTGATGTTCATCTTGTAAAATATGGTCCCATTTAGACTAGTCTCACTGGCCAGCCTCCTCTCCCTTCCGTCCGAGGACCCTCCCCTGCTCTACAGCTGCTCTCCCATTGGAGCGACTGTTTCGGTGGCAGCCGGATGTCGGCTCCCGGCTTATTACAAGCTCTGTCATTGGCTCCGACCATGTCAATCAGAGCGGCTTCCGCTCCCTCCTCCCTGTGTGTCGCTGTAAATAGTGCCCTGCCGTCGCAGTGAAAACAACAACGCTAACTAGCTAGCAAGCTAACGGCAGAAACCTACACGCTAGCTCGTTGCTACACGCTGAAAACGGCAAATTGGATTGTTGGAAACTATTTTCCAAGGGCGCACTCCTAAGAGGGTAAGCTCCGCCCATCGCAATCCCACTATGGAGACCTGCTGCGCCAGACTCCTCGGACGGGAGGGAGAGGAGGCTGGCCAGTGAGACTAATTTAGACTAGAGTCAAATAGATGCTAAAGCAGTATATGTTTTGTGATAGTGATTGGCAGGTCGCCTGGCCAGTGATCCCCCATCTCACTGATCACAGAACAATAGCAGGCGGAGCTGCGGCTCTGTGGGACCGCCCTCGTCTCACACGAGCTGCATGAGAACCAAGATGGCAGCGGCCAAAACGCCAAACTGGAGGCTCACTACATAATATATATATATATACTGTGTATATATATATATATATATATATATATATATATATATATATATATATTTACAGTCTATGCCACAGACATACAGTACACACACGTGTAGTAGCCTATACACATACACACACACACACACACACACACACACACACACAGAGAGAACACAAGGATAACACAATTGAGATACAATGAGAAAATCCTCATTGGGAACTCATTGGGCACGCTTCATCTCCAGGCGTTACGTAACACAGAGCGTCCTCACACCAGATGGCAACGTTCAAAATAAGCCGTGTGCTATATACTAATTTGTTTATTTTTAGACAGGATCGATTTATGCCGGTCCATTGCTAATATACACTTAGCAGCGTAACGTGTGCACTCATGCTCTGCCCCTGCAGGGCAGAATGTGTTAGTGCACATGTGTGTGCTATGTGGCAGAAAACAAAGGAGGCTGTTTGTGGCGTGGCAGCCCTAGTGCTTGAAAGATACACAATGATGAGAGACATAAATAAATCAATAACACTTACTCGACGTAGTACGTGCCGTACTGCGGGTCGTCAATTTCCTCCCAGCCATAGGGCAACTCTGCAGAACAGAGGGAGAGTGTCATGTGTTCACACACACAGTCAAATACACATGCAAAATCATAACGGGGAGAGATAACAGAGTGGAGGAAAGAGGGGAGGAGCCTCATGGTACAAACATGGTCACACTTGATTTGAACAGTTACTACAGTAGCATGAATATCGGCTCTTTATTAGTCATCAGAAAGCACTTATTAATGCCAATACGTTTTCCCCAGAGCCGTATAATAGAAGAGTTCCGACATCTCCATTCACTCCAATGGACCAGTTTTTTTACTCTCAAGAGTTCCAGGAAGTAAGGTCCTGGATTCAGCAGCACTGTCGAGTTGCAGCAAAATAGACAGTTTGTGTTGTACTCTGAAAGGGTTTTTCCCCCCCTTGAATCAAATTGTACATTATCAGCTTTATTTTAGCATGCAAAAGTAGCGCAAGACCCATTCCTGGCTGTTCATTGGCTAATGAGTCTCGCATTTTGGTCCTCCGCTGACGCCACTCTCTCACTAGAGGACACTAGTTTTCCCTAATTACTGATTATTGATAGTAAGTAGGCCTAAGTTGTACATAAATTATGATCTTAATATGCTTTGCTAAGTTTGCAGTTACCACTAAAGCATATTACGATCATAATTCAACTTCCTTACTTACTATCAATAAGTAGTCATTAGGAGGGAAAACTCTTGAGTTAATGGCAGTTAATAATAGTTGTAGAATATGATCATGCAGAATAAAGCATTGATAAATGCTTTATAATGACTAATAAACATCCTATATATGCTACAAATATGCATGCTAATAAGCAACTAGTTCATGTGAATGTACCTTAATATAAAGTGTTCCCATATAAGCACAATATTATGCAAACAAAGTGTGTGGGGAAATGTAAGCCCTTCAGCGTGGTGGTGGTGGTGAGCTATAGCAGCTATAGTTACCAGTGTACTGTATGCTTTCCCCCCTGACTGGGGGATGTTTAGCATAAGAAAGTAGCCATGAAAATAGCCTACAATAATTGAGTGAACATTTCCGCGGTTCCAACAAGCGGTGCTGGTTGGAATAGCTGATGTGCGTCTCGCCCTGATGAACATAGGAGGCCGAGGGGAGAGGAGGGAAAAACGATCTGTTCACGCAAGAAAGAGCTTTTCAGAGGCAGCAGCACACCAACCAACTAGCTTTCCATCCGCCTGTAAAAACCCATTAGAACAGGCTGGGAGGGTCCCACTGTTTCAGCCATATCCTCTCTCTCTCTCTCTCTCTCTGTCTCTCTCTCTCTCTCTCTCTGTCTCTCTCTATCTCTCTCTCTCTCTGTCTCTCTCTATCTCTCTCTCTCTCTGTCTCTGTCTT
>NW_028151663.1:45000-52500 GCF_964638095.1 Poromitra crassiceps | reverse complement strand
TTGCCCCGCCCCCTTTTGACCAGTGGGCGTGGAAAGTGAACCACTTGGTGTGGGGTTCCTACAGTATATGAAGGAAACCCCCAGGAGGCACGGGGAGAACATGCAAACTCCACACAGAAAGGTCCTTTTGACGAGCCCACCCGGGCGGCGGGCACTCGAGGACATGCGGACGGGCACGCACTCCTTCAGGGCTCACAGCGTCCCGGGTGGGAATCGAACCCAGGACCTTCTAGCTGTGAGGCGACAGCGCTTACCACTGCACCACCGTGCCCCCGAAAGTGAATCACTTCTAGGTTGGCTCATGAATGACCTACTTGTCTACAAAGTCTTGTGCAAATCTGTACGTCACTTTTTGAGATGTCCTGCAGACAGACAGACAGACAGACAGACGGACGGACGGACGGACGGACGGACGGACGGACAGACAGACAGACAGACAGACAGACAGACAGGGTGAAAACATGACCTCCTGACCCAGTCCGTTGGCGGAGGTTAATGAGCGATGTTTGTGCAGCATAAAGTGATCAACAATGTCATTAAACTAACTATCATACTGATTAGATAATGAAGCTGATGCTGATTAGATACAGTCATTTGCATATCATTATGCAGAAGTCAGCAGCAGAGAATGTATGTCATACTGTGTGTGGCATAAGATACATCAAATAATATGACTTTCTCTTATGATAGCACAGCATGCAACAAACATACCCAACTGTCATTCTAGGATCATGTAAAAAAATCTGCCAATAACAATGGTCAAGTTGCCATAACCCTCATCATTACTAGGGGTGTCACGATACACTAATTTCACGATACGATACGATATTGGGTTCACGATAACGATACGATACGATATTTTAACAATATTTTTTTTAACAAAAGTAAATAATTTTTATGTATTTATTTATCATTTATTTAACCATGTGAGTCCCGTTGAAATCGAAACCTCTTTTCAAGGGAGCCCTGGGAAAATACTGGGAAAATAGTCTTTCATTTGAAATACACAAAATACAAAACAAATGCTGTTTTTGGAAATTGTTATTATAATAACTAGAAAACAACATGGAAGATAATGCTTCTCTTGCAATAGAATGTGTCACACTGTCACAAACTAAATGTTTGTTGCATGGTGAAAGAAAAATAAAGTATACAATCTATTTCTTAAATAACTCGTGCTCAATGGTCCCTAAACTTATGTAATCTTATGTACCCCTTGAGCTGTTTTGCCATGCCAGTAGTAGTCTACCCCCTCACTCATGCGTGTTGATTCTGCTAAATTTGTTCTATTATTATGCAGGAGTGTGACACCCCTACTCATTACCATGCCATTGTAGCCGTAATCATTTCCATCACTGAATGGTTGACCTGTAGCCTACTCAGACTGTACATATTTGTGTTCATGATATTCCTCTTGAGTCGATCGTGATTGCCCTCAGCATAACACTCACAGTACTTCATGCATGCACTGCAGTTTACAGCTTACCAGGTCAGGTCAACTCCATTTAGTGTGGTTCAGCAGAGAGAGAAAGCATGTTTGAGAAGACCTGTCACTCTGCCTGCCTCTCTGTGTGCCGTGTTAAAAGCACAATCTGTCATTTGCGGCAGAGCCCCTGCTGTTGAGGGTGAAACCCTGTTGAGCTAATACAGACGTTGTACTCGTGGTGATTTAAGAGCAACGGATTCATTGCTTCCACTTTTTTTAGTTTTTAGTTATTTTTGGACCTTTATGAACAAGGGCGGACACAGTGTGCGTTTTGATTGGCTACAAGGTTTACCATAATGTTTGAAAAACATTAAACTGTCCCCCCCAAGTAGGCTACTGTATAGCCAAAACATGTTCATACCAAGGACTCCTATTTTCGTCCACATTAGAGCCACAGAGCCCATGAGAGTTCGCCTCTCCGACCCAAATCTCAAATCATATTTTTGTTCAATATGATTGTGTGCAGAACTCCATGACTATCTGTATTGTAGGTCTAGAGACATAACAGTGAAACTATTACCAAAATACTATTATCTTCGACATATTCTAGTTGAAATAACGCTCCATCAATTTGCTCAAAGACCCCTGGTGGTGCCCAGACACACCACCATGATGAGACCCACTGACTCCCACGAGCACATGGCTCCTGGCCCACGAGCACATGGCTCCTGGCCCACGAGCACATGGCTCCTGGCCCACGAGCACATGGCTCCTGGCCTGCGTGAACGTGAACTTACTCTATGAAGTAGACCATGCCGGTCTCCGTGTAGGCCATCTCCCAGTTCAGGGGCAGCGGCTCCAGGCTGTCGTCGCGGGGAAGGGAGCTCCACGTGCGGAAGTCCATGCCGGTGCTGCTGCTGGACTGGGTGTAGCTGGGCACCGCCTTTCTCCAGTCCGCCCCCTCTTTGTGCTCTGCAGGAGGGTGGGGGGGGGTGGAGAAGATAGGAGGACAGAACAGATAGAGCGGATGGAAGGTTAGCCTGCGAGCACACCTCGACCAGAGAAGGAGGGGAGGTGGAGGGGAGGTGGAGGGGCAGCACACCTCAACCCTCCCTGCTCCCTGCAACCTGCTGGAGAGGAGGGGAGGGGGAAGGTCACTCATAGGATTTGCATGCGAGTGATGATGTGTGTGCGTTGTGCATTTGCATGTGCACACTATGAATGTTTATGCATGTGTGTACGTATACACTCCTCCCCCCCCCTCCCCCCCGGGCTGCCATGATAGACAGGGGATTCACGTTAGAAAGGGCCATTGGAGTCCCCAGGCTGTTTGTGTGTGATAATGGCGCGCCTGGCGCTCTCCACACTCTATATAATGTATTGCTTGTGTAGGGCGCTCTCCACACTCTATATAATCTATTGCTTGTGTAGTCACTGTCCTTTAATGAGAAAGCGCTCCACAATGAACATGAAACATCTAGACAACAAAGGGCTCCTAATTCACTTAGCAGCACTCCATGCCTTCCCTCAGAAGAGATGAAACATGAGCCCCTCTCATCCCTTCCTCTTGCAGCTAGAACCTCCTCACTACAGAGCAGAGCAGCATGACATGAGCTTTAGAACCTCCTCACTAAGGGGCAGAGCAGCATGACACGAGCTCTAGAACCTCCTCCCTACAGAGCAGAGCAGCATGACATGAGCTTTAGAACCTCCTCACTACAGAGCAGAGCAGCATGACACGAGCTGCAGCTAGAACCTCCTCACTACAGAGCAGAGCAGCATGACACGAGCTCTAGAACCTCCTCCCTACAGAGCAGAGCAGCATGACACGAGCTGCACTGCCCTACAAATCATGACCGCAGTAACTACGCCAACACTGAAACTGAGAAAAATGGCTTTAAAGTTTTTTGACTGTCCAGCCAAATTAGATATAGGTTGAAAAGTGGGAATGCGCTTATTAAATATGTATATGTTAAAGTATTTTTGGGGGGCAAAACAATTATCAATTACTTGACCTATGACCCCAGAAATGCAGATACGGCACTCTGTCTGTGTATTACCTTAAACAGATGTGTAGGTAGTACAAGGGAAAAGCGCAGTAACTACAATCTAATGTGCTTCTCCTGTCTTGTTTTTCATGAGACAATTGTAATCGGTTTTGATTTCGATACCACATCATATCTGTATTTAATTGTTTTATTGTTTACATGTTTAAAACATTTAAATGGATAAGTAACAGATACATTCAGGGAATCCTGAAGTCAGTTGATGTAATCTTCACCACTGGTGTTGCTTTTTGGTCATCATTCTGACACAATTAATTAATGAGCACAGTTGTTTTATTATCTTAATTTAGAACAGGTTTTCTTTACAAATCAGATCAGCTTTTCAGATTGATAATTCATTTCATACAAGAACATATACAGTATATTACATAGCATATTACAATTATTTTGAATAAAATTAATTACAGACTGAGTCTGAATGCTGATAATTTATGCAGCAATGAAAAAGATTGTCCTGATGAGCTAGGTAGTGATACCAAACAATTATCACTATCTACAGCCAGATTAACACTTCCCAGTGGAGTGGATGATCTCTTATGGATTATTAGCTAGGAATACAGCATTTACAATTTTAAAGACACTGAAGACTCATTCATTAACAATTTGGACAGCTGTCAGTGCGCTCTCATATTGGGAATTGACTGGATTAACTAAACAGATTGTGCCATTATGAGTGATTGATATGTTGGGCTTTGTTATGGAAAGAGCGGGAAAATTGCAGTAACTACAAAATCCAACCAAAAACCAGTCTGAACCGCAGTAACTATACCTCAAAGTGTAGTTACTGCGTTTATCTCTGTTTAAGTCCAGCTGAAGCTCTGTGAAAGCAAATCAAAGTGCAGTAAGTGTAGTTACTGCAGTTTTGTCTGGTTTTTGATTGGATTTCGTAGTTACTGCAACTTTTATACTCTGTTTTCTCAAATATAGAGCAAGACTGAACTTATAAAATTTGTCACATGATAAAACAGATATTTAAAAGTTCAATTTCAATAATAACTCAATTTTGACCAAAATTGTAGTTACTGCGGTTTTGATTTGGAGGGCAGTGCAGCTAGAACCTCCTCACTACAGAGCAGAGCAGCATGACACGAGCTCTAGAACCTCCTCACTACAGAGCAGAGCAGCATGACGCGAGCTCTAGAACCTCCTCACTACAGAGCAGAGCAGCATGGCGAGAGCTCTACAACCTCCACACTACAGAGCAGAGCAGCATCACACGAGGCAGCTAGAACCTCCTCACTACAGAGCAGAGCAGCATGACACGAGCTCTAGAACCTCCTCACTACAGAGCAGAGCAGCATGACACGAGCTCTAGAACCACCTCACTACAGAGCAGAGCAGCATGACACGAGGCAGCTAGAACCTCCTCACTACAGAGCAGAATGACACGAGCTCTAGAACCACCTCACTACAGAGCAGAGCAGCATGACACGAGGCAGCTAGAACCTCCTCACTACAGAGCAGAGCAGCATCACACGAGGCAGCTAGAACCTCCTCACTACAGAGCAGAGCAGCATCACACGAGGCAGCTAGAACCTCCTCACTACAGAGCAGAGCAGCATGAAACGAGCTCTAGAACCTCCTCACTACAGAGCAGCATGACACGAGCTCTAGAACCTTCTCACTACAGAGCAGAGCAGCATGACACGAGCTCTAGAACCTCACTACAGAGCAGAGCAGCATGACGCGAGCTCTAGAACCTCCTCACTACAGAGCAGAGCAGCATGACACGAGCTTAGAACCTCCTCACTACAGAGCAGAGCAGCATGACACAAGCTCTAGAACCTCCTCACTACAGAGCAGAGCAGCATGACACGAGCTCTAGAACCTCCTCACTACAGAGCAGCATGACACGAGCTCTAGAACCACCTCACTACAGAGCAGAGCAGCATGACACGAGGCAGCTAGAACCTCCTCACTACAGAGCAGAGCAGCATGACACGAGGCAGCTAGAACCTCCTCACTACAGAGCAGAGCAGCATCACACGAGGCAGCTAGAACCTCCTCACTACAGAGCAGAGCAGCATCACACGAGGCAGCTAGAACCTCCTCACTACAGAGCAGAGCAGCATGACACGAGCTCTAGAACCTCCTCACTACAGAGCAGAGCAGCATGACACGAGCTCTAGAACCACCTCACTACAGAGCAGAGCAGCATGACACGAGGCAGCTAGAACCTCCTCACTACAGAGCAGAGCAGCATGACACGAGCTCTAGAACCACCTCACTACAGAGCAGAGCAGCATGACACGAGGCAGCTAGAACCTCCTCACTACAGAGCAGAGCAGCATGACACGAGGCAGCTAGAACCTCCTCACTACAGAGCAGAGCAGCATCACACGAGGCAGCTAGAACCTCCTCACTACAGAGCAGAGCAGCATCACACGAGGCAGCTAGAACCTCCTCACTACAGAGCAGAGCAGCATGAAACGAGCTCTAGAACCTCCTCACTACAGAGCAGCATGACACGAGCTCTAGAACCTTCTCACTACAGAGCAGAGCAGCATGACACGAGCTCTAGAACCTCACTACAGAGCAGAGCAGCATGACGCGAGCTCTAGAACCTCCTCACTACAGAGCAGAGCAGCATGACACGAGCTTAGAACCTCCTCACTACAGAGCAGAGCAGCATGACACAAGCTCTAGAACCTCCTCACTACAGAGCAGAGCAGCATGACACGAGCTCTAGAACCTCCTCACTACAGAGCAGCATGACACGAGCTCTAGAACCACCTCACTACAGAGCAGAGCAGCATGACACGAGGCAGCTAGAACCTCCTCACTACAGAGCAGAGCAGCATGACACGAGGCAGCTAGAACCTCCTCACTACAGAGCAGAGCAGCATCACACGAGGCAGCTAGAACCTCCTCACTACAGAGCAGAGCAGCATGAAACGAGCTCTAGAACCTCCTCACTACAGAGCAGAGCAGCATGACACGAGCTCTAGAACCTCCTCACTACAGAGCAGAGCAGCATGACACGAGCTCTAGACCCCTCCTCACTACAGAGCAGAGCAGCATGACACGAGCTCTAGAACCTCCTCACTACAGAGCAGAGCAGCATGACGCGAGCTCTAGAACCTCCTCACTACAGAGCAGAGCAGCATGACACAAGCTCTAGAACCTCCTCACTACAGAGCAGAGCAACATGACACGAGCTCTAGAACCTCCTCACTACAGAGCAGAGCAGCATGACACAAGCTCTAGAACCTCCTCACTACAGAGTAGAGCAGCATGACACGAGCTCTAGAACCTCGTCACTACAGAACAGAGCAGCATGACACAAGCTCTAGAACCTCCTCACTACAGAGCAGAGCAGCATGACACGAGCTCTAGAACCTCCTCACTACAGAGCAGAGCAGCATGACACGAGCTCTAGAACCTCCTCACTACAGAGCAGAGCAGCATGACACGAGGCAGCTAGAACCTCCTCACTACAGAGCAGAGCAGCATGACGCAAGCTCTAGAACCTCCTCACTACAGAGCAGAGCAGCATGACACGAGGCAGCTAGAACCTCCTCACTACAGAGCAGAGCAGCATGACACGAGGCAGCTAGAACCTCCTCACTACAGAGCAGAGCAGCATGACGCGAGCTCTAGAACCTCCTCACCACAGAGCAGAGCAGCATGACGCGAGCTCTAGAACCTCCTCACTACAGAGCAGAATGACACGAGCTCTAGAACCTCCTCACTACAGAGTAGAGCAGTATTACACGAGCTCTAGAACCTCCTCACTACAGAGCAGAGCAGCATGACACGAGCTCTAGAACCTCCTCACTACAGAACAGAGCAGCATGACACGAGCTCTAGAACCTCCTCACTACAGAGCAGAGCAGCATGACACGAGCTTAGAACCTCCTCACTACTGAGCAGAGCAGCATGACACGAGCGTAGAACCTCCTCACTACAGAGCAGAGCAGCATGACACGAGGCAGCTAGAACCTCCTCACTACAGAGCAGAGCAGCATGACACGAGCTGCGGTACCCAGCTATGGGTTCCCTAAAGAT
>NW_028151663.1:22500-42500 GCF_964638095.1 Poromitra crassiceps | reverse complement strand
GTGTTATGGTGCACACAGGGTCTAACCTATTTCTGTTGGAGGCCTGTGTCTCCTTGTGAGCATCAAGGACAGATCTGCTCCTCGGAGAGCCGAGAGGGGAGTCCAGTCCTGATTGATCACACACACACACACCGTGTCCTGCGCTCTTCCTCAAGGTGACCTGCACTATATTAGAAGGTCTATCTATGGCGACGGTCCTGTGCAAGTGGAAAGTGTCTAAACATTGTGGTTATCGCATTTGAATATTTGTGCGTAGCTTTAAGCATCGCTCGGTAGCAGAAGAGTTCAGTCTCTTCTTCAAGGCATGAAGACTATGATGTGATGTCTCTGACAACAGCGGGGGGGACTGTTCCATGTCATTGCAGCAGAGTGGAGAAAGCTCCTGTCAAGGCATTTGGTATTGGCCCTGAGGAGTGGCAGGACATGGGTTGGTGTTGGCCCTGAGGAGTGACAGGACATGGTTTGGTGTTGACCCTGAGGAGTGACAGGACATGGTTTGGTGTTGGCCCTGGGAAGTGACAGGACAAGGTTTGGTGTTGGCCCTGAGGAGTGACAGGACATGGTTTGGTGTTGACCCTGAGGAGTGACAGGACATGGGTTGGTGTTGGCCCTGAGGAGTGACGGGACATGGGTTGGTGTTGGCCCTGAGGAGTGACAGGACATGGGTTGGTGTTGACCCTGAGGAGTGACAGGACATGGTTTGGTGTTGACCCTGAGGAGTGACAGGACATGGTTTGGTGTTGACCCTGAGGAGTGACAGGACATGGTTTGGTATTGGCCCTGAGGAGTGACGGGACATGGGTTGGTATTGGCCCTGAGGAGTGACAGAACATGGTTTGGTATTGGCCCTGAGGAGTGACAGGACATGGTTTGGTGTTGGCCCTGAGGAGTGACAGGACATGGTTTGGTGTTGGCCCTGGGGAGTGACAGAACATGGTTTGGTGTTGTCCCTGAGGAGTGACAGAACATGGTTTGGTGTTGGCCCTGAGGAGTGGCAGGACATGGTTTGGTGTTGGCCCTGAGGAGTGGCAGGACATGGTTTGGTGTTGACCCTGGGGAGTGACAGGACATGGTTTGGTGTTGACCCTGGGGAGTGACAGGACATGGTTTGGTGTTGGCCCTGAGGAGTGACAGGACATGGTTTGGTGTTGGCCCTGAGGAGTGACAGGACATGGTTTGGTGTTGGCCCTGAGGAGTGACAGGACATGGTTTGGTGTTGGCCCTGAGGAGTGACAGGACATGGGTTGGTGTTGACCCTGAGGAGTGACGGGACATGGGTTGGTGTTGACCCTGAGGAGTGACAGGACATGGGTTGGTGTTGACCCTGAGGAGTGACGGGACATGGGTTGGTGTTGGCCCTGAGGACTGACAGGACATGGTTTGGTGTTGGCCCTGAGGAGTGACAGGACATGGTGTGGTGGTAGCCTCGGGATGGGTCGACCCGGGTCATGAGCTGAGGCTAGCAGTGCTTTCAGGTCTGCTGGACAGTTGGGAGTAGAGATGAAACGATAAGAAAATTTCATATGACGATTATAGTGACCAAAATTATCACGGTTATCGGTATTATCATGGTACTGTTTTGCTGTATTGTTACGGTTACCGTAAGGGAATTTGATCATGGTTTATCATTAAACCGGTTGTCGTTTCATCCCTACTTGGGAGTGTTGCTTCTTGAAAAGAACCCTTTTTGCCGCAACTGTTCTGCGATGGCTCAGCTTGACATCATCCTTTTGGGGCAGAGTCCTCATCCACACCAATGACCTGTAGTGACCCCTCATCCCCACCAATGACCTGTAGTGACCCCAGCGTTTCCGTTAGACAAGAACGGTGCCGGACAACGTGTCCGGCATGATCTCAGTTTCCCGGACACTTGGAATAAACTCCGGTCACATAATTAGCTCTGTGTTTATTGAGTTTAAAAAACATTTGATGGCAGGTTATAGCCTCTATAATCTCCATATTGCCGTAAATTCCCTGCACCAACCGTGCTTCTATGACCGCTCAATCAAACGGAACGACCCGAAATGCAAGCTTCAGGGGTAATTCAGGGGTAATTATGGGGCGGCTTTAGCTCAGGAGGTAGAGCGGGTCGGCCAATGACGCAAGGGTTGGCGGTTCGATCCCCGCTCCCTCCCAGCTGCTGTCGTTGTGTCCTTGAGCAAGACACTTAACCCTCCTTGCTCCCGATGGTGTGTAGGCACCCTGCGTGGCAGCCTGCCGCCATCGGTGTATGAATGGGTGAATGTAGACTATCTACTGATTGTAAAGCGCTTTGGATAAAAGCGCTATATAAATGCAGGCCATTTACCATTTACCATAATTAACTTCTCCGTGACGCGCGCAGTGTAGACTTTGGTACACGCTGCCTTAGGCTCAACACGACGTAGCCTATTAAAAGAACCCTGGCAAGGGCTTTTCAGTTCTCAGATCAAGGCTACAGGTAACTAGCATTAATAATGATCATGTATTCTTCTTACCTTTTCTTCCAGTTTAAAGTGAAGCAAATATTCATGTGAATCATCATATTATAAGTTGAATAGTCTGCTCTGTCTGTTCTGCTCTCTCTCCTCTTCCCCTGCTCTCTTCCTACCTTTGTCCCTCTCCACCTCCTCCCTTCCCCCTGCTCTCTCCCTGACCAGAGAGCACACGTCTGCCGGATCTCCATTGAAATTCATTCTGTAGCCATACAGGTTATGCCCTTTGTCGTGAGCTCCACAAGAAGGCCATTGTGCCAGATCTGGTCGAACGCGCCCTTAATATCTAGTATCTAGTAATATCAATATCTAGGCCAACAACACTTGACTGCCTTGTCCAGGATGTTGTTCCACATCTGGGACAACACTGTGACTGGGTATAAATCCAAATGGTTTTGATCAGAGATCAGGCCATGGAGGAGGACGTCGCCCTGTAGATGTTAGTGAAAACAGTGGATTCCATCACTTTGCTGATGGCAGTGAGCAGGGCTATGATATGGTACATCAGGCCCCTAATTAATAATAATAAACAAGCCATAAAAAGTGTAAAAAGTGCTTAGAGCAGACCTGACTGCTAAACGGATAAGAACGTGACGGGGGGAAAGCTTAAGAAACATGATAAATCTATATTAGCTGAATGAATGTAGTCATATAATTTTAACACTGCTTTATATCACTCGTGGTTTATGTATCCAGAACTAGATTTAACATCGACTGGGCTCATTAAACTAAGCAACTGTAGCAAGTTTTATAGTATCGCCAGAGAAACGGACAGTGACATTGACTTGGCTTGACTATTCCATTAACCAAAAGGATATATGTATGGCTACATGTATCCATATATATATATATGGATATATGTATGGCTACATGTATCCATATATATATACAGTATATGGATATATGTATGGCTACATGTATCCATATATATATATATGGATATATGTATGGCTACATGTATCCATATATATATATATGGATATATGTATGGCTACATGTATCCATATATATATACAGTATATGGATATATGTATGGCTACATGTATCCATATATATATATATGGATATATGTATGGCTACATGTATCCATATATATATATATGGATATATGTATGGCTACATGTATCCATATATATATACAGTATATGGATATATGTATGGCTACATGTATCCATATATATATATATGGATATATGTATGGCTACATGTATCCATATATATATATATGGATATATGTATGGCTACATGTATCCATATATATATACAGTATATGGATATATGTATGGCTACATGTATCCATATATATATACAGTATATGGATATATGTATGGCTACATGTATCCATATATATATATATGGATATATGTATGGCTACATGTATCCATATATATATACAGTATATGGATATATGTATGGCTACATGTATCCATATATATATACAGTATATGGATATATGTATGGCTACATGTATCCATATATATATACAGTATATGGATATATGTATGGCTACATGTATCCATATATATATACAGTATATGGATATATGTATGGCTACATGTATCCATATATATATACAGTATATGGATATATGTATGGCTACATGTATCCATATATATATACAGTATATGGATATATGTATGGCTACATGTATCCATATATATATACAGTATATGGATATATGTATGGCTACATGTATCCATATATATATACAGTATATGGATATATGTATGGCTACATGTATCCATATATATATATATATGGCTACATGTATCCATATATATATATGGATATATGTATGACAGTATGGCAGCTTGACATTTTACTGACCAGGCAGCCCGTTGACCAGTGGTGGCCTCTCGTCATCCTCCTCCTCCTCGGGGACCACGCTGTCCTTCCTGTCCATCTTGCTGACCGACGTGGTGCGTTTCCTGGACACCTCGCCGCCATACTCCTCATCAAACAGCACCTGGTCCACCAGGTCAGGCTGCACCAGGTTGGGCTCCGCTGGGGGCTTCGGGGTGCCATAGTAGTTCCCTTAGAGAAGGGAGGATGGACAGGAGGAGCACGGGGGAGCGAGGAGGAAGTGGAGGGAAGGTGAGAGAGAGAGAGGAAAGTGTTCATCTCATGTTCATACAGAACGAAGAACGAGCCATCGAGACAAACGGAGAGAGATACAGAGGGAGACAGGGCCAGGCTGGCATATAGATGATGCTATTATCTACAGTATACAGCCTGTGGGAGACGCAGCCACAATTCAACAGATTTAAGACGAAAAAGAAATGGTCTAGAAGTCACAGACTAGCACTCAAAGCTGGCTATTAGCACCGTTTCAGAAGTCTGCTTCCTATAAAGACGCTTCTCTCCTGGCCCTTAAACAAGAAAGGATGGGAGGAGGAGAGAGAAGGAGAGGAGAGTGGAGGGAAGGAGACACACACACATGCACGCACATGCACACGCACACACACGCACGCGCACACACACACACACACACACACACACACACACACGCACACGCACACGCACACGCACAGGGGCGTCATGCAAGCCAACAATCTGAGGGGGCGAACTCTGCTGCCGGCGGCAAAAAATTTGGGGGGTTGGAAGCCAGATTTAGAGGAATATCTAATTTTTAATTAACAGACTGAGCAGGTGTAACCATAAGGCTATTTTCCAAACTGCTCAGCCTCCTGGAAAGATCCATAATCACCAGACTAAGTACATTGCCACTGCCCAGGCTCAATGGACTTGATAAAAAAGGGAGACCACATGTTTCAAAGCAATGTCACACAATGCTTATTTTGGCTGGTATTGCCTTTTCAGAAGGTAGAAATCTTTCCTCTAGATCAGAGGTTCCCAACCTTCTTTGTGCCAAGGACTGGTAGATACATGGGAAAAAAAGTTGCGGACCAGTTGTCAATTTTAATGGTTTTAGATATATTTACTCACCAGGTGGCGACAAAGGGTAAATAACAGCCTTTTGTGTTGTACTGTATGTAGCCTATACAGTATTTATGTTTTTGTTTTAACTACAAACATACATAAACGTAAACTTGAAACTATGTTTCAACTACCATACACAGCCTATAATATTATAGCCTATGTTTATTAAAAAAGTTTTTTTTTTTTTTTTTTACCTCTCAAAAATCTGAGGGGGCAATTGCCCCCTCAGTTACAATGGGCATGACGCTTCTGCACACGCACACACGCACACGCACACACACACACACACACACACACACACACACACACACACACACACACACACACACACACACACACACACACACTTGTTCATCTTATGGTAAACTAAAGCGCATACCTCCGCCAACCTTTCTACAAAGTTTGTGATGTTATGTGAATCCGTTTGGGAGTTTGCCGCCTTTTTGTGTGAACTTGGCCCATCAGTACTTTACCAATTTCCGTGCAATTCCGTCCAGAACTTTTTGTCTGGACAAACAGACAAGCAGGGGTGACAACATGATCTCCTGAACAAACTGTGCTGGCGGAGGTCATAAGATAGAAGCACACATGGGTACCGAACCAGACAAAAGAGAGAGAGAGGACGAGAGAGAGGAAGAGAGGCATACAGAGTATGATGAAAGAAAAAGACATCCAACATAGGGCTGCTCGATGATGGCAAAAATCCTAATCACGCTTATTTTTGACTGATATTGAGATCACGATTATTTTTAACGCGATTACTCAGTGACTTTGGCAAAATAGTGCATTTATTGAACTTGAAAAAACGTCTTTTTAATACTGAATTTCTTTTAAATTTAAATACAATTTAACTGAAAAACAAAGAAAAAGGATAAATAAATAGCCTACCTAAAATAAATAATATATCTAAAAAAAAAGATTGTTTTATCTGGATTATCTTGTTTTCATAATTGTGGGGAAGCCAAAATTGAAATTGAGATTAAATTCGATTAATTGCACAGGCCTAATCCAACATGTCTAACAGAGCTACAATTCACCTGTTTCATAACAAAAATGAATTCTCTACACGTCACAGTTCTCAAAGTTGATCACAGCTCCAGAATCCAGATGCCTGCTTCCTACGCGAGGCTGCACCTCTCCTGGTCCTGGCCCTCTGCTCTGTCCTCCCTGGGTCTACCTGCTCTGCCCTCCCTGGGTCTACCTGCTCTGCTCTGTCCTCTCTGGGTCTACCTGCTCTGCTCTGTCCTCCGTGGGTCTACCTGCTCTGCTCTGTCCTCCCTGGGTCTACCTGCTCTGCTCTGTCCTCTCTGGGTCTACCTGCTCTGCTCTGTCCTCCCTGGGTCTACCTGCTCTGCTCTGTCCTCTCTGGGTCTACCTGCTCTGCTCTGTCCTCCCTGGGCCTACCTGCTCTGCTCTGTCCTCCCTGGGTCTACCTGCTCTGCTCTGTCCTCCCTGGGTCTACCTGCTCTGCTCTGTCCTCCCTGGGTCTACCTGCTCTGCTCTGTCCTCCCTGGGTCCACCTGCTCTGCTCTGTCCTCCCTGGGCCTACCTGCTCTGCTCTGTCCTCCCTGGGTCTACCTGCTCTGCTCTGTCCTCCCTGGGTCTACCTGCTCTGCTCTGTCCTCCCTGGGTCTACCTGCTCTGCTCTGTCCTCCCTGGGTCTACCTGCTCTGCTCTGTCCTCCCTGGGTCTACCTGCTCTGTCCTCCCTGGGTCTACCTGCTCTGCTCTGTCCTCCCTGGGTCTACCTGCTCTGCTCTGTCCTCCCTGGGTCTACCTGCTCTGCTCTGTCCTCCCTGGGTCTACCTGCTCCCACAGAGCAGTCATCTGTCATGAAGCATGTAACAGTCAATTCACTTCACTAGGAATTTGCCAGCGACTAATTACACTGATCATTGAATACAGCAATTATCTATCTCTCAGCTGGCTTTTTTTTTAACCCCCTAATGAAGAAAAACCTTGCGGTAGGGATTATAAATATTCAGAGTGATAATAGCGCTCCGTAAAGAGAGGGAGAGAGTGCAAAACTTTGTTAAATCATTTGCTCATTTAGCTCATGGGGTGATCAATCTATGGCTGGGTGGAACAGTCTGCGGAGCTCAATTTAGGCGTAGAAAAAGTAATTATTCAACCTCCATTAGGATTATAAATAATGTGCACACTAATTTACAACCCTGCCATTTTTTTTAACGATTATTTGTTTGCTAAATGTTGCTCTGTCAGATGTGTTTAATATGCAATGTTATCACATTACGTCTTTTCATTACAAGAAGCAACCATCAGATTGAGCCCACTCAGCTAAATCGCAATTCATAATTACTTTAATTAAAGAATAGGGGCGAGATACCGCTGGGAAATGGGGGATTTTCAGCAAATTAATTAGCCTCCATAAACTTGATCTTATGTTCATTTAGAACCCGGGCTTCGTATGGAACTGTGCTATTATGAACCTTTGATGTATCTACCCGCCAACGAGCACGC
This sequence comes from Poromitra crassiceps, assembly GCF_964638095.1. Taxonomy (NCBI): domain Eukaryota; kingdom Metazoa; phylum Chordata; class Actinopteri; order Beryciformes; family Melamphaidae; genus Poromitra; species Poromitra crassiceps. The sequence continues at coordinate 34,606 of NW_028151663.1, read as the reverse complement.
GCTGCAAACGCTGTCGAGGCATTTATCGTCTGCAAATCTTTTCAGCTGGGGTACAAAAGAGGAAAGGTTGAGTGTGGCACGCAAAGAACAGAAGGCTGTGAGGGAAGCATCCCGCTCATTTCAGCAGCTTATAGAGAGAGCGCCATACAATAACAGTGCAATGCTTCTTTGATAAGCCAGCCCATCTCTCTCAGTCTAGCATCTCCTCAGGCATGCCAGCTACACTATACAGCTAACTGGGTTAATGCTGCTGTGCTCATCTTATATAGTGGTAGGAGGGCTGACGAGGAGGATGAGGATGGATGAAAGACCCCCCCTCCCCCTTCCTCCCTCCCTCCCTCCCTCTTCCCTCCCCCCCCCCAACAAGGACCCTAAAAAAGAAGGATAAGACATCGCTCACGTCACAGCGCTTGAATTTTGCTTTGGGGCCAGTTCTGTTGAAGTGAATGGGGTGGGCACACGGGTAAGTCCCACTATAAACCCCATCGTATCTGTGTCGTTTCACGTTTGAAGCTTCCACAAGATGAAAGAAAACACAGCATGCTGTGATGTTGCCGGGTGGAAAATAGCATTTCTGTTATAACCTGGTACGATGCATCTCTCCCTATTTTATAGGGGTAATGTTCTTGTACACTGTCCCTGTATTAAAAAAAAAAAAAAAAAAAAGTTTGTTCTTTATGTAAATATGAGTTTCAGTTGTCCTTATTATTGGTCTCCAAACAGATTGTGGCTCTGTCTGTCTGTCCAGCAGCTCCAATAACAGCTCAACTCAAGCCCCTGTTTGGTCTATAATCTAGAGGTCAATAGTCTGTTTGGTCTATCTACAGGTCAATAGTCTGTTTGGTCTATCTACAGGTCAATAGTCTGTTTGGTCTATCTAGAGGTCAATAGTCTGTTTGGTCTATCTAGAGGTCAATAGTCTGTTTGGTCTATCTACAGGTCAATAGTCTGTTTGGTCTATCTACAGGTCAATAGTCTGTTTGGTCTATCTAGAGGTCAATAGTCTGTTTGGTCTATCTACAGGTCAATAGTCTGTTTGGTCTATCTACAGGTCAATAGTCTGTTTGGTCTATCTACAGGTCAATAGTCTGTTTGGTCTATCTAGAGGTCAATAGTCTGTTTGGTCTATCTAGAGGTCAATAGTCTGTTTGGTCTATCTACAGGTCAATAGTCTGTTTGGTCTATCTAGAGGTCAATAGTCTGTTTGGTCTATCTACAGGTCAATAGTCTGTTTGGTCTATCTACAGGTCAATAGTCTGTTTGGTCTATCTACAGGTCAATAGTCTGTTTGGTCTATCTAGAGGTCAATAGTCTGTTTGGTCTATCTAGAGGTCAATAGTCTGTTTGGTCTATCTACAGGTCAATAGTCTGTTTGGTCTATCTACAGGTCAATAGTCTGTTTGGTCTATCTACAGGTCAATAGTCTGTTTGGTCTATCTAGAGGTCAATAGTCTGTTTGGTCTATCTAGAGGTCAATAGTCTGTTTGGTCTATCTACAGGTCAATAGTCTGTTTGGTCTATCTAGAGGTCAATAGTCTGTTTGGTCTATCTACAGGTCAATAGTCTGTTTGGTCTATCTACAGGTCAATAGTCTGTTTGGTCTATCTACAGGTCAATAGTCTGTTTGGTCTATCTAGAGGTCAATAGTCTGTTTGGTCTATCTAGAGGTCAATAGTCTGTTTGGTCTATCTACAGGTCAATAGTCTGTTTGGTCTATCTACAGGTCAATAGTCTGTTTGGTCTATCTAGAGGTCAATAGTCTGTTTGGTCTATCTACAGGTCAATAGTCTGTTTGGTCTATCTACAGGTCAATAGTCTGTTTGGTCTATCTAGAGGTCAATAGTCTGTTTGGTCTATCTACAGGTCAATAGTCTGTTTGGTCTATCTACAGGTCAATAGTCTGTTTGGTCTATCTACAGGTCAATAGTCTGTTTGGTCTATCTAGAGGTCAATTGCTAACGACACCATGATACATGATTGAACAGGGTAACAGTCAATATCACCTCGTGTGGTTTCTTTCATCTGGAGGTAGTGTAGTGGTAGATTCCTGGCCTACCAACACGAGGGCTGCAGGTTCGCGCCCCCGTGTTACCTCCGGCTTGGTCGGGCGTCCATACAGGCACGATTGGCTGGTCTGCGGGTGGCAAGCCAGAATGAGGGTATGTGTCCTGGTCACTGCACTAGCGCCTCCTCTGGTCGGTCGGGGGGTGCCTGTTCGGGGCAGAAGGGAACTGGTGGGAATAGCGGGATCCTCCCACGTGCTACGTCCTGCCGGTGAAGCTCCCCGCTGTCGGGTGAAAAGAAGCGGCTGGCAACTGCGCATGTGTCGGGGGAAGCATGGTGCTAGTCTACGGCTCTCTACAGTAGTAGGTAGCTCTCCGGGCAGAGGGGGTGGAGCTGCGACCGGGGCAGCAGGGGGGGAAATTGACCAAGTACAAATGGGGGAGAAAATGGGGGGGAAATCAGGAAAAACAAATCTGGTGGAAGCATTTTTCAATCCAAGATGAAAGGACACAGATATGATGGTTTAAGTGGGACTTTCCCGAACGCTGTGACGTGAGTGATGTCTTATCCTTCCTTTTTAGGGTCCTTGCCCCCCCCCCCCCCCCATCCTCTCTGTCACATCTCAGGCTCTGTGCTCACCAAGCGACACTCAAAGATGGCTTCATTAATAGCGATCGCAAGGAGCGATTGGCTCAATCTGCTGGCTAATCCCTGCCTTTTTCCTGCACGCTGACGTTCATCAGCCAGATGCTATCTCTGTAATGACTTAGAGACACACGTCTCCTGGCCCCTGACACATAGAGACTATCTCTGTAATGACTTAGAGACACACGTCTCCTGGCCCCTGACACATAGAGAGACTATCTCTGTAATGACTTAGAGACACACGTCTCCTGGCCCCTGACACATAGAGACTATCTCTGTAATGACTTAGAGACACACGTCTCCTGGCCCCTGACACATAGAGACTATCTCTGTAATGACTTAGAGACACACGTCTCCTGGCCCCTGACACATAGAGAGACTATCTCTGTAATGACTTAGAGACACACGTCTCCTGGCCCCTGACACATAGAGACTATCTCTGTAATGACTTAGAGACACACGTCTCCTGGCCCCTGACACATAGAGACTATCTCTGTAATGACTTAGAGACACACGTCTCCTGGCCCCTGACACATAGAGAGACTATCTCTGTAATGACTTAGAGACACACGTCTCCTGGCCTCTGACACATAGAGACTATCTCTGTAATGACTTAGAGACACACGTCTCCTGGCCCCTGACACATAGAGACTATCTCTGTAATGACTTAGAGACACACGTCTCCTGGCCTCTGACACATAGAGACTATCTCTGTAATGACTTAGAGACACACGTCTCCTGGCCTCTGACACATAGAGACTATCTCTGTAATGACTTAGAGACACACGTCTCCTGGCCCCTGACACATAGAGACTATCTCTGTAATGACTTAGAGACACACGTCTCCTGGCCCCTGACACATAGAGACTATCTCTGTAATGACTTAGAGACACACGTCTCCTGGCCCCTGACACATAGAGACTATCTCTGTAATGACTTAGAGACACACGTCTCCTGGCCCCTGACACACAGAGACTATCTCTGTAATGACTTAGAGACACACGTCTCCTGGCCCCTGACACATAGAGACTATCTCTGTAATGACTTAGAGACACACGTCTCCTGGCCCCTGACACATAGAGACTATCTCTGTAATGACTTAGAGACACACGTCTCCTGGCCTCTGACACATAGAGACTATCTCTGTAATGACTTAGAGACACATGTCTCCTGGCCTCTGACACATAGAGACTATCTCTGTAATGACTTAGAGACACACGTCTCCTGGCCTCTGACACATAGAGACTATCTCTGTAATGACTTAGAGACACACGTCTCCTGGCCCCTGACACATAGAGACTATCTCTGTAATGACTTAGAGACACACGTCTCCTGGCCCCTGACACATAGAGACTATCTCTGTAATGACTTAGAGACACATGTCTCCTGGCCTCTGACACATAGAGACTATCTCTGTAATGACTTAGAGACACATGTCTCCTGGCCTCTGACACATAGAGACTATCTCTGTAATGACTTAGAGACACACGTCTCCTGGCCCCTGACACACAGAGACTATCTCTGTAATGACTTAGAGACACACGTCTCCTGGCCTCTGACACATAGAGACTATCTCTGTAATGACTTAGAGACACACGTCTCCTGGCCTCTGACACATAGAGACTATCTCTGTAATGACTTAGAGACACATGTCTCCTGGCCTCTGACACATAGAGACTATCTCTGTAATGACTTAGAGACGCACGTCTCCTGGCCTCTGACACATAGAGACTATCTCTGTAATGACTTAGAGACACACGTCTCCTGGCCCCTGACACATAGAGACTATCTCTGTAATGACTTAGAGACACATGTCTCCTGGCCCCTGACACATAGAGACTATCTCTGTAATGACTTAGAGACACACGTCTCCTGGCCCCTGACACATAGAGACTATCTCTGTAATGACTTAGAGACACACGTCTCCTGGCCCCTGACACATAGAGACTATCTCTGTAATGACTTAGAGACACATGTCTCCTGGCCTCTGACACATAGAGACTATCTCTGTAATGACTTAGAGACACACGTCTCCTGGCCCCTGACACATAGAGACTATCTCTGTAATGACTTAGAGACACACATCTGCTGGCCCGCATCCGCCGAATGTGTCTCAACATTTATAAATAATAATAAATAAGAGTTTGTATTGTATGAAATTCAAATTGTTGTCCACTGTACTGACGCAGGAGAGGTCAGAGTAGGGCTGGGCGATATGGTTGGAATCAACATCATGATAATCACAAGGATTTTTTCTCAATAGCAATATATACTGTATATATAATATATGCTGATTTGGTTCATGTATGCAAAATCAAAATCAAATTATTGTTCATCTTTGATTTTTATGTCAAATTTGCTTCTCAATTTAAATAGAAATATGTGTTTGCACATACTGCCCCCACAGTCACATGACCATATAGAGCCTAACACTTGTTTCTAATTGATGAAGACGTTACTACACTCCCACATTTCCACTTCAATCACCAGCCCATTTCCTTTCCTGCCTCGTTATCACAATGCAGATAGCAAAACAACAGTTTCTAAATCGATCCTGATTTTGGCAAAGTCTCACTTTCCCTGCTAGCAGATTAGTGATGTCAGTTGTAAAAAAAAAAAGAAGAAGAAGCGTGCACAAATTAGTTTTCCAGGCAGCTGTTACTTCAGTCGTGCACTTCACTGGATTGTTCAGTTCTTGGCTGCTCTGTTCTGCTCTGTGAGCGTGACCCAACATGAACCCCACAGGCGCCGAGCCTGAGCGTGACCCAACCTGAACCCGACCTGACCAAAGTGAGAAATAAATGGTGCCGTTCGGTTCTGGTCTGAACGTCTCTGGTCTGAGGGGCACGGTGGCTCAGTGGTAGAGCTGTCGCCTCACAGTCAGAAGGTCCTGAGTTCGATTCTCGCCTGGGACACTGCGGGCGCTGTGGTTGTGTTCCCCCCCATATCTTCAGTGCCTACTGCCCAGGTGGGGTATCTCGTCGTAAGGGCCTTTCTCTCTGTGTGGAGTTTGCATGTTCTCCCCGTGCTCCCCCAGGGGGTTCCTCCGTATATAACCCCCCCACTAAAAACATGCAGAAGATCAGATCGTCATCGTCATCCGACCAGTGACGACAACATCCGAAGTTGGTCCCCGGGCGCTGTACGAGAAAGCGACCACTGCTCCTGGCCTGCCCCCCCGGAGGAAAGGACATGCCTGGATGGGTTAAATGCAGAGGACACTTTTCACCGGCCACCGTCAGCATGAGTGTGTTGTGGCCGCATGCATGTGTTGTGGTGTTCGTGTGACAATAAAAGACGGGGCTTGTCCCGTTACGAGAGAATCTGCCCGTGTCTGCGTTCCGGCTATTTTCTCATGCCTGGGGGCCATGAGACGGTGGCAGAGGGGCGGAGCTTCGAGGTTTGAGGGACAGTTTGAGGGCGAATGGAGTTACGAGACTTAAGTCACAAGATAGTTTTAATGCTTTTCCACTGGTTAAAACCCACAGACAGACGTGAAGGTTGACCAGTGGCATTGATTTATGACATGAAATTAACACACTCCAATTAACACACCCCAGAGCCCGACAGCGATGATATGTTCCATTTAGGTTGGAGCAGCATGTAAAGCATAAAATGACCCTCATAAATCTTTAGAGAACAACCCTTATGTATCAACCATTAATATCACATTAACATTAATATGCATTCAGGCAAGTCATTTGGGACTATTAGTGAGACCATTAAGATTAGCTAAGGATCCTATTAGCACGGTACCTTGAGCACAGCTCACTTATACTTAGAAACTGGAGTGAAGGCAATTCCTGAGCTCTCCACAGTAGGAATGCTGCCCAAGTGACCTACTGTGGTAGACCAGAGAGGGTCTGACCTACTGTATACCAGAGGAGGTCTGACATACTACTGTAGACCAGAGGAGGTCTGACCTACTACTGTAGACCAGAGGAGGTCTGACCTACTACTGTAGACCAGAAGAGGTCTGACCTACTGTAGACCAGAGGTCTGACCTACTACTGTAGACCAGAGGAGGTCTGACCTACTACTGTAGACCAGAGGAGGTCTGACCTACTGTGAGATCAACAGTCACTGTGGTGCTGTCAGATCAACAGTCTCTGTGGTGCTGTCAGATCAACAGTCTCTGTAGTGTTGTCAGATCAACAGTCTCTGTGGTGCTGTCAGATCAACAGTCTCTGTGGTGCTGTCAGATCAACAGTCTCTGTAGTGTTGTGAGATCAACAGTCTCTGTAGTGATGTCAGATCAACAGTCTCTGTGGTGCTGTCAGATCAACAGTCTCTGTAGTGCTGTCAGATCAACAGTCTCTGTGGTGCTGTCAGATCAACAGTCTCTGTGGTGCTGTCAGATCAACAGTCTCTGTAGTGCTGTCAGATCAACAGTCTCTGTGGTGCTGTCAGATCAACAGTCTCTGTGGTGCTGTCAGATCAACAGTCTCTGTGGTGCTGTCAGATCAACAGTCTCTGTGGTGCTGTGAGATCAACAGTCTCTGCCACAGTAGACGTGCGATGTTTGTGCTGACTGGGTGTCAAACGGAGGGGCAGCTGCTATCGGGGGAAACTGCAACCTTCTGACTGTGGAGAAGCTAATCCACACGTCTGCACACAGCTGAGCGAGTCCCGCTGCTGCTACAAAGCTTCCAGGGCTTTTTACTGCCAGCTCACAATGCTTCTAAATCATCAGGCCCACCACCACCTCTCCCCATCTCCTGTGCTCTTTCTCAGGCAGCTCACTCTCTATCTCTCCCTCTCTCTCCACAGTCAACCTCTCTCTATAGCCTCTTCTAAACATGAACTGTGGATCATAACCTTAGACTCAGGTCTGACTATCCCCCGCAGGTACCCTGCTAGACACGACTCAATAAACCACTTCATCACATTCTAAACATATGGAGAAGCTGCCTAGCCCACTGGAGAGGAAAGGTACAGAATAGGCTACAATTCTCTGCTCTGGATCCAATTATATGTTTCGAATGCATGTATTCCTCTAGTATTCTCCTCAGAGATCGACTTTGCAGCGGCGCGTCATACGTCATTCAGGGCAAGCTTGGAATGCATCGTTATTGAAAACACAGACAACATGCACGCTCCTATCTGCATTTGCAGACACAAATATGAGACAATATTTCCTCGACGTTGCCTTGATGAGAAAGCAATGCAGCTTAAAACGTGTTGGCATGGGGAATAGGCTAAACTCAGTCACGGAGAGAGGAGTGCTATGTTGCTCTTGCTCTCTCTCTCTCCCCCCCGAACACGGGCAGAAAAAAAAATCAATATTCACAATTCTCAAACGAATGATAAGCTACGCAGACCCATGTCGTGTCATATTAAGTGTTAAAAATTCAGCAGAAACGAATTTTAAAAGCTCAGAACGAAAATGTGTTTCTGGTGGACGAGTTTCCACTTTAAACAGCGTGCGCTGGAGAGACGAGTGTGTTGCTTTTCTCTCCCACCTGGCTGTGGCTTTAATGTCTATGGGCTGTCCTGAGTGTTTTCTATATTTGAATGTATATATTTGTATTATATTTGTACATACCTGTAATAGGGGTATGAGGGGGTACATAAGATGGCGTCTGTATATGTGTGTTTTATGACTGAAGAAGAGCGTAAGCTCGAAACGTTACACCTGGAATAAAACAAAAGCAAACGGGACCTACAGTGTGCGGCCTTTCTTTCTTTATTTCACTGCAGTTTTTATTGGGTCCAGCACCTGCCTTTCACACTGGTTGGGATATGCGTATCTTTTTTCACTGTTATACTGTCCTGAGTGTCCTCACTCACTGATCATGAGTTTGCACATTAATTCATTGATATGCAGGACGATTAATTAGCCTAATATAGGCGACGTAACTATGTCCGTTCATGAAATTATTAAATAGACATTTATGGTCTGTGAGTTCACGTGACCGGCTGGTTTACCAGGCTAGGTAGGGGTTAGGGTCTTTTTTTTTTATTATGACTTGGCCGTCTCAGAGTCAGACACCCTCTCTTACAAGTCCAAATCTTCCTCCAGGGAAAAAACAGCGCTACCGACTGCGCCACCGTACCCCATATGCCCCCTTATCTTTAATAAGAGGTTGTTGATGTTACCCCCACGTCTTGGAATAATGACTTGTTCTATGCCTATATATCTGAGTGAAGCGACATTGTGGTGTGCATTCTTAAAATGTGCTGCCACTGTGCTTTTTTCATCGCAGTTTCTTATTGTGCTCCGATGCTCTGCTATGCGTGTTTTCACTGGTCGTGTTGTTTTACCCACATACGCTTTTCCACATGGACATTTCAGCACATAGATGACGTTAGTAGTTGTGCATGATATTTTTCCCTTTATGCTTATTTTCCTTCCTGTAGATGGATGGTGGAAGAACGGTTAGTTGTTAGTTTTTCCCTGGAGGAAGATTTGGACTCAGGGATATATTGTCTAAAAAAGTATTCCTTGAAGTGTTCTTGAGGGGTATCCGTGTGTGTACCTGTATACTCTTGAGTGTTTCGAAGCTTTGAAACTGTTTTTGCATAATGTCGGGAATGGAAAAAACACTGAATGTGCCTGATGTGTCCTGTCTTAGTACACTGAAAAGTAGTGAGAAACTGAATCAATTTGAACTTGTGTCTTCTGATATATACTGTATATATATATTAAGGTGACCAGATTTATCAAATGAAAATCGGGGACATTTCCAGTCCGGCAATCAATATATTATAAAAATATCCAATGTTATTACCTATGAAATAATAATGGGGGATGATTCCAGTTTAATTTATTTTGTCCATGGCTGTTGTACTGTACCCACACACACACACACACACACACACACACACACACACACACACACACACACACACACACACACACACACACACACACGTCATTCACTTTACAAAATGTCAATGTGTTCCCCAGCAGCATTGGCCTGGCCTTCCGAACCTACAGCGCCAGATGTTTTATGAATAGCCTCAGATCTCAAAAAGTATTTTCGGTGGAGTCCTAATTGCTTCTTCATTGTTCAAGATCTAGTGAAAGAGCTGCAGCAGAACATGTAACCACTTGTTGGATGCCTGGATCAAAACATTGACTCATAGAATCCATTCTCATTCAGATATCTTGAGATGAGAACGGTCAAGGGTCCCCTTTGAAATTGACCATATATGCCGGTTTTTCAAAATTCATTATTTAGCCCCCTTCCCGACAAGGTAGCATGGCATTGTTGGTCCCAACGGATGCTGTAGGTCATTTAAGAATGAGCCTGCTAGAGCTATAGAGTCATCCACAGACGCCAGTAGAAAATCGGGGACATTTTCAGGGACAGCTCCAGCCGGGGACAGGTCACCAAAAACGGGGACTGTCCCCGAAAATCGGGGACGTCTGGTCACCTTAATATATATACATATAAAATGTTTTTGATATTGTATGTATACTTTTGTTATATTTTGAAGTTTTGTTCTTAGATAGCACTTCCTCTTTAAAAGTGAGCCTGGGTCTACCTCCAAGCCAGTAGGCGGAGGTATGTATCCATGTACCTGTATATAAACACTTCCTGAAACGTATGTGCCTCACATGACACTGACGAAGATCCGTACATCCAAACTGTTTGTCTCTAATTAAATGTTGTCCACGGGAGCTCAAAGAAACTCTGTGTCGCGAGCCTTTTTCTAGAATATGTACACTTCACACACACACACACACACACACACTATACAAACATATACACACAATATACAAACATACACACTATACAAACATACACACTATACAAACATACACACTATACAAACATACACACACTATACAAACATACACGCACTATACAAACATACACACTACAAACATACACACACTATACAAACATACACACACTATACAAACATACACACACAACACACTATACAAACATATACACACACACTATACAAACATACACACACTATACAAACATACACACACTATACAAACATACACACACAACACACTATACAAACATATACACACACACTATACAAACATACACACACACTATAGACGGTTTTCACCAGCTGCAACCCCATAGCATTTCCTTTTTCTCAGCTTCTTCTTCTGTGTTTTATGGCAGTTGGCATCCTTAAATGTTGCATTATCATTACCACCACCTGAATTGTATCAGCTTCACAGTGCTAACTATTTTCAGTGTCCACTTTCTCAGCTGTTCAGGGGAAAACACTGACATAGCCTACTTCTAGTTCTATGTTTTATTGTTGCTATACGTTTAAATGTAAAGATAGGCCTATGCGTGCAATGACGTACTGATAGTCAGCTTACTCTGTAACATGTAGCTTTTATTAGCCTCTCAGGCTAGCTCCGGACCGGACAACAACGCTTCCTACTACCCAGCGTGTGCACGTCTTTCTGACAGGGGTGGACGGGTGGTTGTTATGGCAACTATCAACAACAACTACAAGACATAAAGACCGAAAGAGGCTACGTTGTTACTGTGTCTGTCGGAGACACGGCCTAACGTTAACATTTAATATGAGCCGAATATCAGCCTGCGCTCAGCTACTGTATGCAGGAAGTATACCGGATATTCAGGTGGGTTGTGATGGTTGTTATTGTTGTCAAGTTAAAACCGTCTATACAAACATACACACACATGCTGAGCCTTAAGAAGCGGTGGATGAGGATTTGACATGATGGCGCAGCAGAGTGTGAGACGCAGCTGAATAGGAATGAGAGAGAGCACAGTGCAGAGAAGGTCCGTTCATGTGAGCAGAGGTTGCTGCTCCTCCCTCCTCACAGCAGTTAAGAAAGAAGGAGCTGAAAGAGGCAGAGGAGATTATCATGTTATTGCCATAATCATGGGCAAAGTGAGATAAATCCCCCTCTCCAATCCCTTCACCACACAAATACACGCAGACGATCCGACTTTCCAACGCCTCTGAATGCAGGCAGAGTGCTGACGTTCCATTGTGCTACAAGGTGAGAAAGACTTGGCCATTCAACTGTGTTTTCCACGCTCAAATATTCTCTCCTTGTGTAAAGCACAACATGTGTACTTGCCTTCCTGTCATAAAATATCAATTGCCAATGACAACAAAGTTTGCTATGGTTAGTGAGCTCTCGCACAGGGGGCAGGGCTGCATGATATGCAACAAAAATTCATATTTTTTTTTTACAGATACTGCGATTGTGATATGAGTCACAATTTTATTGGGAATGGTCATTTATATATAAATTAGTACCGTGATTCTTCTAATACCTGCCGGCACTCTATCTGCCGCCGGGGGGCTGACCCGATTTAGCATAATAAACGCCGGTCTCGATTAAACGCCGGGGCGTTTATTCGATTTTTCTTTTCATTACGGTATGTTTTTTTCCCCCCATATTTTATTTTAGATTTTTCGTAACAATAACAAGACAAAGAAACATGCTCAGACACACACAATATACACACACAAAAACAAACCAACAAAACAA
>NW_028151663.1:0-17500 GCF_964638095.1 Poromitra crassiceps | reverse complement strand
GAGTGATGTGAGCTCTGCATGAGGTCTGTGTGACAAGTGGCTGGAGGCATCTGAACAGAGAATTACAATAATCAAGATGGGAGGAGAAAAAAAGCATGAATGAATCTCTCCAAGTCTTGAAGAGACAGACTTTAGCAATATTCCTTCGTTAAGTTGGAGAAAAGTAATGACCGTCCAATCCTTCATTGCAACCAGACAGTCACACAAGGAGGCGGGTTTGTTGGGTTGAACAGAATGAAAAGGTTGGGTGTTCTCTGCATAAATAAACCAACCACGATGAGAAGAACGAGTGTGGATAAATGTGCTCCAGGGGAAGCAGATACAGAGAAAAACTATTCCGAGCCACTTGTACTTGACTTGAGTATTTCCATTATTAGGAGCTTTCCACTACATTTCAAAACTCCACTTTAAATGCTTCATTACATTTTTCAACACCTGAGTTTTTCCAGGTAGGATGGGGGAATAACAACACATGCCTAATGCTGGTTAATTATTGCTGTGTTTCGTTCATTAGTCTAACCAGCTGGAGGTTCTATCCTGTTCCAAAGAGCTGGCTGGCAAAACAGTTAAAGTGCAACTGTGGACAGAAAAAAACTCCAACTGATTGAATTATTTCTGCTCTGAATGTATCCACCACTGGCACAAACACAGTATGGAGATACTGTTGCTGCAGAGTCGAGGTCATCTCAAGGCTCCAGGACCATTTTTGGTGATCTTCTCCGCCTACCAATCGTCTGGGAACTTCTTGTCCGTTGATCCGTTTGATCAGTTTACGAGCGCACAACTTCAGCATGTCATACTACACGAAGGGCCGCCCTAAAGACTCTGGATTAGTTCTGCAACGCAGGTTTTGTTCAACTTCAAATTGTTTCCACCCAGTTTTAGCAGCAAAAGCTGGGAGAGAGAAAGCCCTCTAGTCTCTAGTTGAGCGAAGTGACTGGAGACTGAGAAGTGGGACTTGTCATGTCCCTGCTGCTAATCTGCCCGTCACTTCCAACATGTCTTTAATCATGTTTCACTGATCAATACGTTTCGTCCCGCTTGTCCCACTTCACTAAGCCGAGCTGTGAGTCATAATGACTGGCTATCCAGATTACATTTACGGTACTCCGTTATACAGACCGAGGCTGCCGCTGTCGATTGTGTGCAGAAATGCGTGGGTAGTAAACGCGTGCAGGCAGCCACACGCACGCACACATGCACACACACACACACACAAACACACGCACGCACGCATGCACACGCATGCACACGCACACACACTCATGCACGCACGCACGCACACGCACACGCACACACACACACACACACACACACACACACACACACACACACACTCATTCACTCTTCATGGTGTGTTGATGCTTACCATCATAGGTGCCGCTCTCCAGTAGAAGTCCACTCTCCTCCAGGATCCTGAAGTCTCCGACACTGATGAAGTTGTAGTCCACTCCAGGCACCTCGCCGTCTCGAGGGAGCCGGGTGGTGCCTGCAAGACAGACAGATGCACGCACACGCACACACACACACACACACACACACACACACACACACACACACACACACACACACACACACAGGTCATAACCAAGGGGCAACCTCCTGTGCTGAAAAATAAAGCCACTGCGGAAGTGCCTTAAACCTGCATCCGTTTCCAGCAGGGGGCGACTCCACTGGCTGCAAAAAGAAGCTCGATTGATGGAAGTCAATGGGAAAATTACCCGACTTCTCACTTGATTTATGACTTCAGTAAACACTTTCCTAATGAGTTGATGGTCTCAATCGCTAGTTTGAAGTCTTCTTCAATACAGCCTGATGTTCATTTTGTGGATTATGTTTCCATTTCAAGTAAAATAGATGATAAAGGAGACAACCCCTGGTCTCGCCCGAGCTGCTTCTGGCTCCTGGGCTCAGTGGTTAGCGCTGTCGCATCACAGCAAGAAGGTCTGCATGGTGGAACCCCGGTCTGTGCCAGGTCAGACCAGGTCAGAAGCAAAGCATGCTGAAAGCAAGGGCTTGTCGGCAGAGCTCAGGAAGCTCCAGGATGCCACAAATAGGACAGCACGGTTGGTTGAAGTGGTTGAAGTGGACTGGGCTCATGTGTGTACTTGGACTCAATTTAAGGACGACCCTCATCAGTTTATTCTGCGCTGTCTGCAGCCTATCTTTAGTTTCTTTTCCATTAAGCCACTATACCAGGATAAGCAGCTGGAATCATAATGGCACTGAATCAAAGAAGTAGCTAAGTGTCCTCATAGTTTGCTTATCAAGGAACTTAGATATCCTTGCTAGATACTTTGTTTTTGCATGGACCTTACAGATATAACAGAGAGGGCCATGGACCTTACAGATATAACAGAGAGGGCCATGGACCTTACAGATATAACAGAGAGGGCCATGGACCTTACAGATATAACAGAGAGGGCCATGGACTCATTGGTCCTACATTGATCATGGTCACATCCAAGATAAATAACAGGCTTCCTTTCTTGTAGCTTTATACCATTACATTCCACAGAGAAACTGCTAGCGCCCCTTAAAGAGCATGGGGCAGGTTAGAGACCCCAATCAGTCAATGTGTAGGTGAATTATGGAGGAACTTGATTTTCACATTAAGACACTTACATATACACTACAGTGACTTCTGGGGTCGTTTTATTTTTTGAACTTTTATTTTGACATCTTGGACCCCAAAACTCTGACGTCAGTGTAGGGAGTCGCCAGGCATGCCCGTCTGTCCCTCTGTCTGTCATCACTTAGGTCAGGGCTGTCAGTCACACACTATGGATGCTAACGCCGGTTTTCAGGAGGAAGAGGAGGTAGCAAATGTTTATGCACATGCATGTGATGGTCCTCAGGCTAATTTTGACAGTGAAAGAGAGCAGGAACAGCCCACAACGGACCGCGGAGAGAGAGTTGTGAAGGAGCTTGAAAGCAGCGGAGGCGGGCCGAGGTGCGGACTGTAATTCCACACACACACAAGCGAGCGGAGGCGGGCCGAGGTGCGGACTGTAATTCGATACACACACACACACACACACACACACACACACACACACACACACACACACACACGCGCGCGCAAAAGTGACGTATGTGTCCAGCCATCTGGCCGAGAGCCGAAGTCCCGAACACAGTGAGAAAACCTCCCGAAGCTGCTGCTGCAGCAGGGTGCATATTGTCCGGCCAGCCGACCGAGAGGCATGCGAGCCGGGCACAGTTGGGGTGTGTGAGGTGGCTGGCTGTGGAGGTGGCGGTTTCTCCTCCTCCTTCTTTCTCTTTTCACAGCAGAGCGGACCCCAGGCTGCAGAGCAGAGCAGAGCAGAGCAGAGCAGAGCAGAGCAGAGCAGGAAGGAGCCGCAGCCTCCCCCTCCCTCGAGTGAAGAGAGCGTATCACACAGCGTAGACACACACACACACACACCGAGTGAGAGAGAGAGAGAGAGGGGGACTGACGGAGCGCCCCTCCACTCGCTCTTTCCCCTCCCTCCCGGAGCGAGTGAGAGAGACAAGAAAGAGTGAGATAGAGAGCGTGTCACCGCGCAGACAGCAGGTACACACACA
Organism: Poromitra crassiceps; assembly: GCF_964638095.1. Classification (NCBI taxonomy): domain Eukaryota; kingdom Metazoa; phylum Chordata; class Actinopteri; order Beryciformes; family Melamphaidae; genus Poromitra; species Poromitra crassiceps. The sequence goes on along the minus strand of NW_028151663.1, from coordinate 13,936 downwards.
CACACACACACACCGAGAGAGAGAGAGAGAGAGAGATAGAAAGAGACTGTGTCACGCAGACAGGCAGCAGCAGCAGAGTGGAGCTGACTTGTTACTGTTGTTGCATGCAGTAACCTGGCGACACCCGACCCAAAACTCACTGACAACGACTTACTACAGGCAGCTACTGACTAAATGACTAACTATATACTAAAAACTAACTAGTGATTAACCTACCAACTGACCGACCGATTAACTGGCTGACTGATTGACTTTTGACTAGCGTAGGCCTACGTACCTGACTAGCTGCCCTGAAATGCGACTGACCATGAAATTGACGACATTGAGAGGGGAGAGATAGACACGCACGCACGCGAGAGCCACTCCCCACTCTGACGTAGCAGGCTTTTTCTTGTCACAATAAAAGTCTGTTATTTCCTTCTGAAAAAGGAAGGTGTTTTTCTCCATATTTTTTTTCAAACTTTTTTTTTTTTTTTTTTAATGATGCATTAACTTTTCAAATATACATAGGGACAAGGTTAAGTATACATTTAGCAAAGGAATTACCCTGCTCCATGCTCCTTAAAGGAGAATTTCGGTTTTTTACACCACGGTCCTTATTTCCAGCTTAAAATATGATCTTTTACTCACCCAAATAACTTTGGTTTCATTCGGATGTCCACAGACGATTTTGAGCTCGGAGTAGCATCCTCAAACAGGCTATAACGGGCGCAAACGGGGCCACATGCATGCGCTCTGTAAATAACACATTTTCTGTCACATCGCGGTTCATTATGGCAGCATCTATCTGCCAAGCTAGGCTGCTAAGCTAACAACAACATACTGTAACAGTGCCCCGGATGTGCTTCAGAAGAAGCAGTGAGAAGCGCTTCTGTTAGAGAAACCACAGAAGAAGAACATAAGCACTGTAAGCCCATCCGGAGCTACTTTACCCAGAAATGTTTCAACTGACCCCAGTAATACGTTATATTTAATACTGTGCATCATCAGGGTCCAGCAATGGTCAGTTTGTACTGTACCACTGACTGTGTACTGTACCACTGACTGTGTACTGCCTCATCTGAGAACTAATACGTTACTGGGGTCATTCATTTCTAGATCAATAACCCTCTGGAATAACCTGCCTCAATATCTCTGCTGCATTTATAGTCAATTGCGTTTAAAAAGAAACTCACATTTTATCGACTACGTACTGTCATTTGTTTTGTTGGCTGTGTTTAATGACCACTGAAACAAAACATACTGTACATGTTTTGTTTCAGTGGTCATTAATTCATTCTCAGCATATTTCTGATTATTGTGTATTTTTTTTTATGTTGGTGGGTTTATAATCTACTGTGTGTTGAGTCTGTTTTTGTGTGTATTTGTATGGTTTTTACTTGATTACGTGATTGTTTTTGTATGTTTTTAGGTGGACCCAGGAAGACTAGCTAGTTGCTATAGCACCAGCTAATGGGGATCCTTAATAAAATAAAATAAAATAAAATAAAATAAAATAAAATAAAATAAAATAAAATAAAATAAAATAAAATAAAATAAAATAAAATAAAATAAAATAAAATAAAATAAAAATAAAAATAAAAATAAAAATAAAAATAAAACTGCTGTTCTGGCATGGTTTCGGGCACAGACACCAGGGCAAATGCAAATGAACACAAAGTCATTGTGACCATGCACTTTGCTCCTCCTGTGGTGAAGCCACAGTCTACTCCAATACCGAGCGATGGGAGAGAGAAGGCGCTTCCAGCCAGCATGAATACCCACAGGGCATAAGTGGACACTGAGTGATTATATTAGTGTGAAGATTATGTAAACCATATTCCATGAATAAATAAGTAGGACTGTGTGCACACACTGTGCTTGAGGCTAATTACAGTAGGTGTGTGTGTGTGTGTGTGTGTGTGTGCGTGTGTGTGTGTGTGTGTCACCAACTTGTAAGCTCCATAATCAGTATTGAATGGGAGGCAGTACTACTGTAGTTATTTATTGCAGAGAGGACAGAACAAAGCACACAGCATAAAGCCATCATTATAGTGCCATAATCTATGGCCACCCCTGTTCAGGGTTATGGGGGCGGGGCGGGGCGGGGGGGTCACCAGTCCATCACAGAGCTAACATAAACAGACATCCACATTCATACATGTGGGTAATTTACAGTCTCCAAACCACCTGACTTCCATGTCTTAGTTAGGACTGAGGGAGGAAACGGAGGCATCCAGAGGAAAAACCCACACAAACACAGGCAGGAGATACAAACTCCACATGGCCACAAGCCAATTGGCAGAGTAAAACATGGCATTGTACTGTACATGTCTGAAAAACAGATCGATGTACAATATCAACTTACATTTGAAACACAACATCGGCAAAATACGTTTCTAAAACGTGGCATTTTACATCGACAATCTCAACATCAATTTGAAACAAAACGCCAGTTTAATTTGGAAACCTCGCTGCCATTCCAACGTTAAATGCAAATAAAACAACTTTGGTTATGCTTAGGCAAGTAAAGCAACTTGGTTAGGTTTAGGCAACTAAAGCAACTTGGTTAGGGTTAGGGTTATAGAGACAGTCCGCATGTCTGGGAACGCCCACAAAAACGGCTGGCGCGCGAGTGGGGTAAAACCGGCGATATATCTCATGGGCTGACTCACCAAAAGACGGTGCTGCGGCTCTAAACTACATGTTTGGGGGTTCTAGAGCAGAACACAAGACGTCTGCTCAGATGTGCGTTTACTGCGGTGGTTAAATCCCCGATCGTGTCTGCCTGGGCTGGGCTATCAGCTAAATTCTAACTTTGCTGAATGGATAGAACGGGGGTTTTTACCCCACCCTGACCACGCCCCCCAGCCAGGCTGAGCCAGCTAAACCAGCGTCTATGATGAGACGTGGCCTCAGTATGGTTTGGGTTAGGGTTCAAATGCAAAGTAGAGAGTTGGACTGGCATTCTCTCCCAGGCCCATGACAGGGGGAAGACAGTCATTAGAGACTATGATAATGTTACACGAGACAGTCAGTCAAAAAACGTGCAATGCCAATATTTTATTGCGGGGTCTGGGCTGCACAGACCCTGGGTCTTTCCTGCTAAAGCCAGTTCCTCAGTCCCACCCTGGAGCAACGACTTTAACAACATTTTATACATTGGCATTTCTCATCGCCATATGGTGTGGCATCTCTTCAATACAGTTTTTGACACTATAGAGCAGCTGTTTATAGTAGCCCAAAGGCCTAGTATGCCGTTATTTCCTTTTGTTTCTCCTTATAATTGTATTCTCTTTTTAATTGGGCTTTTGACAGCTTCTGAGCACCCTCTCTGCCAATGGAGGAAAGAACAATTTGAAAGAGAAAGCCAGCACAGAAGCTTCTTTCTGCAGTGCGCCTTGATAATGCAGTTTGTGAAACCAAAAGCAGTTAACACTGAAATTGTGTGTGAGAATGCCAGCCTCTGCCTCTGCCTCTGCCTCTGCTCATTACTGACTTGTCTGCCTGCTGGTGCTGGCCTTGGTCCACAGAAATGTCCCCAGTAGCCCAATTACATGAGCCACCGTTATGTACCTGACAAGTATCTCCCCAACCATAATCCATGACGTTACACCAATATATACCATAAGCCTTCTACCAGCCATCATCCAGGTCACACCAATATATACCATAAGCCGTCTTTCTACCAGCCATCATCCAGGTCACACCAATATATACCATAAGCCTTCTACCAGCCATCATCCAGGACGTCACACCAATATATACCATAAGCCTTCTACCAGCCATCAACCAGGACGTCACACCAATATATACCATAAGTCTTCTACCAGCCATCATCCAGGAGATTACACCAATATATACCATAAGTCTTCTACCAGCCATCATCCAGGACATTACACCAATATATACCATAAGCCTTCTACCAGCTATCATCCAGGACGTTACACCAATATATACCATAAGCCTTCTACCAGCCATCATCCAGGACGTCACACCAATATATACCATAAGCCTTCTACCAGCTATCATCCAGGACGTTACACCAATATATACCATAAGCCTTCTACCAGCTATCATCCAGGACGTTACACCAATATATACCATAAGCCTTCTACCAGCCATCATCCAGGACGTCACATCAATATATACCATAAGTCTTCTACCAGCCATCATCCAGGACGTCACACCAATATATACCATAAGCCTTCTACCAGCCATCATCCAGGACGTCACACCAATATATACCATAAGCCTTCTACCAGCCATCATCCAGGATATCACACCAATATATACCATAAGCCTTCTACCAGCCATCATCCAGGACATTACACCAATATATACCATAAGTCTTCTACCAGCTATCATCCAGGACATTACACCAATATATACCATAAGCCTTCTACCAGCTATCATCCAGGACATTACACCAATATATACCATAAGCCTTCTACCAGCCATCATCCAGGACGTCACACCAATATATACCATAAGTCTTCTACCAGCCATCATCCAGGACGTCATACCAATATATACCATAAGTCTTCTACCAGCCATCATCCAGGACGTCACACCAATATATACCATAAGCCTTCTACCAACCATCATCCAGGATGTCACACCAATATATACCATAAGCCTTCTACCAACCATCATCCAGGACATCACATCAATATATACCATAAGCCTTCTACCAGCTATCATCCAGGAGATTACACCAATATATACCATAAGCCTTCTACCAACCATCATCCAGGATGTCACACCAATATATACCATAAGCCTTCTACCAGCCATCATCCAGGACGTCACACCAATATATACCATAAGCCTTCTACCAGCCATCATCCAGGAGATTACACCAATATATACCATAAGCCTTCTACCAGCCATCATCCAGGACGTCACACCAATATATACCATAAGCCTTCTACCAGCCATCATCCAGGACGTCACACCAATATATACCATAAGCCTTCTACCAGCCATCATCCAGGACGTCACACCAATATATACCATAAGCCTTCTACCAACCATCATCCAGGATGTCACACCAATATATACCATAAGCCTTCTACCAGCCATCATCCAGGACGTTACACCAATATATACCATAAGCCTTCTACCAGCCATCATCCAGGACGTCACACCAATATATACCATAAGCCTTCTACCAGCTATCATCCAGGACATTACACCAATATATACCATAAGCCTTCTACCAGCTATCATCCAGGACGTCACACCAATATATACCATAAGCCTTCTACCAGCTATCATCCAGGACGTTACACCAATATATACCATAAGCCTTCTACCAGCCATCATCCAGGACGTCACACCAATATATACCATAAGCCTTCTACCAGCTATCATCCAGGACATTACACCAATATATACCATAAGCCTTCTACCAGCCATCATCCAGGACGTCACACCAATATATACCATAAGCCTTCTACCAGCTATCATCCAGGACGTTACACCAATATATACCATAAGCCTTCTACCAGCCATCATCCAGGACGTCACACCAATATATACCATAAGCCTTCTACCAGCTATCATCCAGGACATTACACCAATATATACCATAAGCCTTCTACCAGCCATCATCCAGGACGTCACACCAATATATACCATAAGCCTTCTACCAGCTATCATCCAGGACATTACACCAATATATACCATAAGTCTTCTACCAGCCATCATCCAGGACGTCACACCAATATATACCATAAGCCTTCTACCAGCCATCATCCAGGAGATTACACCAATATATACCATAAGCCTTCTACCAGCTATCATCCAGGACGTCACACCAATATATACCATAAGCCTTCTACCAGCTATCATCCAGGAGATTACACCAATATATACCATAAGCCTTCTACCAACCATCATCCAGGATGTCACACCAATATATACCATAAGCCTTCTACCAGCCATCATCCAGGACGTCACACCAATATATACCATAAGCCTTCTACCAGCTATCATCCAGGAGATTACACCAATATATACCATAAGCCTTCTACCAGCCATCATCCAGGATGTCACACCAATATATACCATAAGCCTTCTACCAGCCATCATCCAGGACGTCACACCAATATATACCATAAGCCTTCTACCAGCTATCATCCAGGAGATTACACCAATATATACCATAAGCCTTCTACCAGCTATCATCCAGGAGATTACACCAATATATACCATAAGCCTTCTACCAACCATCATCCAGGATGTCACACCAATATATACCATAAGTCTTCTACCAGCCATCATCCAGGACGTCATACCAATATATACCATAAGTCTTCTACCAGCCATCATCCAGGACATCACACCAATATATACCATAAGCCTTCTACCAACCATCATCCAGGATGTCACACCAATATATACCATAAGCCTTCTACCAGCCATCATCCAGGACGTCACACCAATATATACCATAAGCCTTCTACCAGCTATCATCCAGGAGATTACACCAATATATACCATAAGCCTTCTACCAGCTATCATCCAGGACATTACACCAATATATACCATAAGCCTTCTACCAGCTATCATCCAGGACGTCACACCAATATATACCATAAGTCTTCTACCAGCTATCATCCAGGACATTACACCAATATATACCATAAGCCTTCTACCAGCTATCATCCAGGATGTCACACCAATATATACCATAAGCCTTCTACCAGCCATCATCCAGGACATTACACCAATATATACCATAAGCCTTCTACCAGCCATCATCCAGGACGTTACACCAATATATACCATAAGCCTTCTACCAGCTATCATCCAGGACGTCACATCAATATATACCATAAGCCTTCTACCAGCCATCATCCAGGACGTCACATCAATATATACCATAAGCCTTCTACCAGCTATCATCCAGGACGTCACATCAATATATACCATAAGCCTTCTACCAGCCATCATCCAGGACATCACATCAATATATACCATAAGCCTTCTACCAGCTATCATCCAGGACGTCACATCAATATATACCATAAGCCTTCTACCAGCCATCATCCAGGACGTCACATCAATATATACCATAAGCCTTCTACCAGCTATCATCCAGGACGTCACATCAATATATACCATAAGCCTTCTACCAGCTATCATCCAGGACATCACATCAATATATACCATAAGCCTTCTACCAGCCATCATCCAGGATATTACACCAATATATACCATAAGTCTTCTACCATGGAACAGTTGTTGAGAATATAACGAGGGTTTGCTGAGCTTTGAAGTTGCAGCGGAATGAAAGCAACAAATCTTATTAGCAAAACTTGTACTTATTTTTTTATTATTATCATTTTTTGTAACATATTGTAGCACTTTCTTTTTCTATATATTCAGTTGACACTTTAGCGAGGCCTTCAAATAAAGTGTTGGAGCAGGTTTTTCAAAGAGGAAAAAGGTGTCGTCAATACAGTGAGTTAATTAACCAGACAAGTGAGGAGTGTGGATATGTGGAGAGCCTTTATACAAAAAAAACCAAAGATTTCCTGCCAGGATGCAAAGTTATACAGCATGTGGTTCAACGGATGGGAAGAACTTACACGGTGCAGTGTTGCGGAGGAGGAAAGTGAAAGGAGACCATATTGCAGTATTTTTGTATTCACATTATCAAGTCAAGTCAAGTTTGTTTATTTATATACAGCCCTACTTCACAAGCAGATTACTTTACAGAGACTGTCTAGCTAGATCTAACTAAACACGATCAATGAACACAATTTAACAACCTGCCCCCATAGGCGGGCTCGCCATGGCCCCGCCCTCACAATTGCTCGAGTGGCCATCACTAATCACATCATGGAGTGCTCGAGTGACATCACTCAGCGCAGAATTGCTCAATGTCATAGACATTGTGACATCATCACCAGTGACATCACAATTGCTCGAGTGTGTGTGTGTGTGTGTGTGTGTGACATCACTGATGATGTCATCAGTGATGTCACATCTGTGCACACATCAAGTGACATCACTGATGACATCACTTATGACATCATCATAAGTGTGTGTGTTTTCCCAGGATGGTGAGGGCATGCCCCTCCTTTCCCCAGGATGGCAAAGTCATCAATGCTCTTTAGGCTATACATGGGGGCAGAATTCAAAATACTGTCAAAAAGTCAGTTTTTGAGATACAATTCTGAGATTTTGCACACTTCAACTACTGTGACAGCAAAATCTTTTTTTCCCCGTGAAGAATCAAGCTTTATTTAGCAAGAATTTGCAGTAGCTGTTTTTACAGTAGAACATTTTGATCCACTGTGGGCTCAATTTTTGATCAATCGAAAATCTGTCTGAATTGTTTGTGTATATATGTGTGCATATATCTGAGCCTATTAGACTCGAGCTTTCCCTCATGCAGTCTGTCAATGAAGTCTCACAACCTCGAGATATTGTGATTTGCACTCGCCGACTTTACGCATATGAGCGGGGAACATAGGACCCTTTTTCGGGAGCGGGGAACATAGGACCCGGGGAACACAGAACCCTTTTTAGCAGGAGCGGGGAACATAGAACCCGGGGAACATAGAACCCGGGGAACATAGGTACGCTCCCTGTGAGAGAGAGAGAGATTTTGCGAGAATGAACTACTTGTACCTATTTCTCCTCTCAGTGGGAAGTCCAGGGAGTGAGTGTGACCCCAGGCTGTCTCTTCTCTTAGAAACAAACCTCTGAAGAGCCTCCTCCTCCAGGCTCTGTCAGACTCAAGAGCCTCCTCCTCCAGGCCCTGTCAGACTCCAGGAGAGATGGAGGCCATCCCAGGACCACTGAGGGAGACTCGGGGAGGATTACTACACAGATGGTGACAGGGATGCAAACTCGTGTAGTGAACAAGGTGACAGATACCAGGGCAGACACAAAACCACTCAGAGATCCTCCACTTTAGTGTCCTATTTTCGGATGAAAAAGGTGGCATGGCATCCCTGTGGTGAAGACAGCTCTCTCTCTCTCTCTCTCGCTTGTCACCTTCTCTCTTTGGTTAGACTCGACTCCCACAACCTAACATTGTCTCTATCCCCCTCGTTATCCCTCCTCTCCTCTTCTGTCCTTTTCATTTGAAGCTTCCTGCTTTGTGACAATAAGAAGTTATTGCTGTGGTCTGCTTGCATTGGGCTTCATCAGAGACCTTTAATATGAGATAGAGAAACCCCACTCCACTCTAAAGCCCCCCCACCACACATGACCCGCGGTATAACAGCTCTGCGGCCACTGTGCCGTTGTTTTCTATGGGGAGAGCGGTTGCCTCCAGACTCGGTGGCAGCACTACCCTTGGTGCCGCGCACCGATCGAATTTGCCACCGTGCGCTGAGGTCAAAGTTCAAATTGTTTAAACTGTGACCTAGTTACCCGCCGACCTTTCTCCGCCCTACCTCGCGGTGAGAGAAGAAAAGATCGCTTATCATGTGAAGGCAGCTTAAGAAGTGGTACTCTTCCTGTCTCCTAAATGGGCGTGGTTATCAGCTTGTGAGATTGGCTGTCTGTCAATGCTATGAAACGTGATTGGCTGAGCAGTCTCCTAAGGGGGCGTGGCGGTGGGGAAACCTCTGTGGCACAGATACAGGAAGTGACTGGAGGTTGGGGTGTCTCTATCTACTATAAAGGTCTCTGGTTTCATACAAGCGGCAAAAAACCTAGTGTGAATTTTGAAGCCAATATGGAAATCAATCGATCAATCAATCAATCAATCAATCAATCAATCAATCAATGTTATATTTATATAGTGCCAAAGCATAACAAGAGTTATGCTTTACAAATAGAGCAGGTAGAAGACTTTATTTTAGACTCAATAATTTTAACAATTCTCACATTCACTGGTGATTATACTGCGAGGTCATGTGGCAATTGAAACAATTACCTCAAAGTGTGGTGGAAGTTCTCTCATGTCTGCTATAGAGAGCAGTTCCAAACCCGCACAACTCCATTCAAGTCAATAGGATCACAATCCAACTTCTTGCTAAAAATATAAAGTCAATAGATTTTTTTCCACAAGAGGTTATGGCCTCGGTAGCTAATTTCACTTCTAATGTGCATCCTGATGGCGATTTCCAAAAATGATTGCGTCGTTAACAGGATAATAATAATAATAATAATAATAATAATAATAATAATAAACATGTGTTTTCTATAGCGCTTTTCAAGGACTCAAAGACGCTGTACAAAAAGAAACACTAAAGGGGCGGGGACGACGTAAGTGCAACAGACAATGGACAAACACGACACAGGCACACAGGGATAGGCAGGGGGAGCTAGGAGAAGGCAGAGGAGAAGAGATGGGTTTTGAGACGGGATTGGAAGACAGTGAGGGAGTCTGATTCTCTAATGTCCCGGGGGGAGAGAGTTCCAGAGCTTGGGGAGCCTGCCCTGGAGAAAGCTCTGTCGCCGAAACTGTGGAGGTTGGATTTGGGGGTGGAGAGAAGGCCGGCAGAGGTGGATCGGAGGGAACGGGGGGGTTGGTAGGGGGAGAGGAGGTTGGTGAGATATGGGGGAGCCAGTTGGTGGAGAGCTTTGTATGTGATGACGAGGATTTTGTAGGTGATCCGGGAGGAGATGGGAAGCCAGTGGAGTTGTTGAAGGACTGGGGTGATGTGGTGCCAGGATTTGGTGTGGGTGAGGAGACTGGCGGTGAGGAGGATATAATGCATATGAAATTGAAGTTGTTTGCCTAGTGAATTGATTGACAGGTCGCCTATCCAGTGATGCGGCTCTGCACACAACCCACTCCATCCTCTCCACTTTGGCTACTGCCAAGCGAGCGTAAACACAGTCTCCAGGCTCCAGAACGGCCCTCTAGAGGCCAGTGGGTGACGTCACACATGGTTTGGTACAGGCTCTGTTTCTCAACAGGCCGACAAGTAGAGACTAATGCCTTCATGATGGGCCCACAGTGCTGCGGCCTGGCAGCACAGTGCTGCGGCCTGGCAGCACAGGGCTGCGGCCTGGCAGCACAGTGCTGCGGCCTGGCAGCACAGTGGGGCCTGGCAGCACAGGGCTGCGGCCTGGCAGCACAGTGCTGCGGCCTGGCAGCACGGACCATGTGGTGTTGAGGACACTCAGGCGAGCAGCACCGAACCAACAGCGCTGGATCAGAGAGTACAGCAGCGCAGGGAGCAGTTCAGGGAAGTAGGCCACTGGCACAGTCACACCAACTGCATCTGTTAATCCTGTTGCTATTTGTATGACGGTTGTAAACATTTGGTGAGATTAAAGCGAAAATCCACCCTCAGATACTGTTCTATATCAACACTCTGTGATGCTTAGTGCATTCCACAAGTGATTTTGTGATTGTGTTGTAAACGGACGCACAAATGAGTTCCAGGGTCCCCCATCTGACATGATGTGTGCTCCACATCTCATCTTTCATTGATCTTCTTTTAACCAGGGCCGGTCCATCTCGCCATAAAACTGATACTAGCGACACTACGGAGCGCATCATCATTCAGAAACCACGCCCAAAACGGGGGGAAACAAACCCCCCCCCCCCCCCCCCCCCCCCCCACAATCCTGGCGTTCTCCTATGTCACGTGTTGCACACAAAGATTGTATATACGGAAGATGAACACTCCAACTTACTTTCCTTGACAGCTAGATCCACATTTTTCTTCTCGCCAATTCTCAATGCTTATTTTGCTCAGGAGTACACGATTGTTTTTGCAGCCCACCACACAACAGCTTTTAGCTATGTTTAATTCAAGGAAAATGACGCTGGTGTATGGGAGTGAATGGAGAGCTTTTCCCCCCCCGTGATGGGCGTGGCCTATTTCATGCAGTGTCTCTATCGGAAAGGAAATTAGCGCAACATGGCGTAGTAGGCCAACGTGGGCAAAAGTGCCAATGGAAAAGAGACGAGAGAGAGAGAGGGAGAGAAACAGAGAGAGAGACAGAGAGAGAGAGAGAGAGAGAGAGAGAGAGAGAGAAACAGAGAGAGAGACAGAGAGAGAGAGAGAGAGAGAGAGAGAGAGAGAGAGAGAGAGAGAGAGAGAGAGAGAGACAACAAATCCATGCAGTGTCCCTTGGTACAGAAATCGAACTCCTCAAATTGAATTTCCTGATGCAATCAAAGTGTAACCCTCTATGATCATCTTCTGTCCATTAGCTGTAATGGAGCTGAGATCATCAGAGTGCCACTAAGCCTTCAAAGAACCATTTCTATGACAATTCAAGTTCTGTCTTGAATTGATACGGTGCAGAAGTAGAGACTTGCTGAATTTAATGGATTCTTAAACTCAACGGCCCAGGAAAAAAAAAGGCAGCAGTTAAGCGCAGAACCTGACTGACACGTTTTTGAAAGAGAGTCGGAAAAAGAAGGAGAGAAGGGAGGAGAGAGAGTGTGTGTGTGTGTGTGTGTGTGTGTGTGTGTGTGTGTGTGTGTGTGTGTGTGTGTGTGTGTGTGTAGGGGGGAGGCAGTGAGAAAGATAGTCCTCCTCCTCCAAGAAAAAAGAAAACTAAATTAAATATACATGAAAGGTAAGCAGCTTACTTCCTGAAAGATGTCACACTTGTGCTTGCAATTCCTTCTGAACACGACAGAGTGACTTCCAGCCCTGGGGGCAGCAGAGAGCACAGTGCCCATGTTCACACCATCCAACCACCAGCAACGCTCAACCTACGCTCAACCTATACACTGAACCCACAAGTATCATTCCAGCGTCCTTGTTAACAGGCGAGCCCGTTCACACCAGCCACGCGCGTGCCACGCTCAAGCTGTGTTGAAGCGATCGTTCAGGATTCAGTCCTATTTTCCAAGCGCGAAGCGTGAAGTGTGAAGCTGCCAGGCATGAAGTCAATGGAAGTTGTGGGCGGGGTCAAGGCGCGCCGAGCGAGGCGCTGAGGAAAAGAGAGCGCTTCTTGTGTGAGCGGTTAAGCGTGAGTTCAGCTTCAGCTTCAGCGTGGCTTTAGCTTCAGCTCTGCTTCTGTTAAGCGCCAGGTGTGAACAAAGGGCAAAGTAGAGTTTATTTTTCTGATCCCCACCGGACAGCGAGGAGTTTCACCGGCAGGACGTAGCGTGTGGGTGGATCATGCTATCCCCCCCAGTTCCCCTCCCTGCCCGACCAGAGGAGGTACCTACTGCGGCAATCAGGACACAAACCCTTAATCCGGCTTCCCACCCGCAAACACGGCCAATTAGCCCATTTCACTTCCCTGTCAATTCACCCATTTTGTGTCCAAAAGGCAGGAAGTAACACAGGTGCGCCGAGCAAGACATTAATTAGGGCCCCGGCACTCGAACATCTAAATGGATTGGCAGTTGGAAACCCTCATTAGTGTTCTGCTTGCACCTGTGTTACTTTCTGCCTTTTAGACACAAAATGGGTGAATTGGGTGGGACGTGAAATAGTCACGTATTCCCTTCATGTGATCTGGCTTCCACCTCGATGAGCACATCCCTGTTTCAACTTTCAGCTATTTAACCCATTGATACCTGATGCAGCATTTGCGTGTATATCCCTCATTTGTGTGTGTATCCCTTTAAGACCGCGAACCGCGTCACGCGGTTCGCGGTCTTAAAGGGATACACACACAAATGCTGCATCAGGTATCAATGGGTTCATTTGAGGCAGGGATGCTGCAGAAGGTAAAGCCACCTAAAAGCAATTTACTGTTCACAAACTTTTTGTGTGTGAAATAGAAATGAACCATCTGTTTTAAGGGGATAAATGTTGGTATATGAATATAAATGCTCATGGTAAATGGTAAATGGCCTGCATTTATATAGGGCCTTTATCCGAAGCGCTTTACAATCAGTAGGTACATTCACCCATTCACACACCGATGGTGGCAGGCTACCACGCAGGGTGCTGGCACACCATCAGGAGCAATTTGGGGTTCAGTATCTTGCCCAAGGACACTTTGACATGCAGACTGGAGGAGGCGGGAATCGAACCACCGACCTCTTTTATCCAAAGCGATT